>NW_028277314.1:300000-385175 GCF_059751315.1 Micrasema longulum | reverse complement strand
TAGACTCAGCCATCTCCCGTGACGATTTTGTTGGCTGGGCCATGTACTGCGGATGGCGGATGCCTCCCGAGAGCCTCGACCACGCTTGCCAATATCAGGTTCTCGGCATCCTGGAAGTCATCATGTCAGAACTTCGGGACGCGTACGAACCTGACTTGGGAGGATGTCAGAGAAGGCTGGGGGCTCTTTGTGGGCACCATATGAGCAGACACTAAATGATAATGATCATATAAAACAAATTTTAAAATAAAAATAAATCCACATATAAATAGTGTAGCGAGAGATTTTTTTTGAAAAATATATGTAAATATATAAACGTAGTACTTTATATAATTGGTACACATATTATTTATATATTTATGTATTTCATTGATTTATATTTGTTTTACTATATATTATACCACATTATTTATGTTTAAGTAACATGTATTCTTGGCACATATATATACTTTATATTTGTATAATAATGATTTTTAATTTCTTACATTTGATTATCTAGGCATTTATAATTAAGTAGTTTTAGTTTTTCTTTTTTTATGTTATTGTTTTATTAGTATAGGACTACTTACGCTCTAAAGATAAAAAATCTCCATCTTAGAACAGGGTGTGCCATGTTAGATGGACACTATCATAAACAGAGAACACTCCGTTTTCATTTTACATTAATTGGTTTTATATAGATTCCCTGTTATTAAGTATGTTTATTATTTTTTTGCAATAAATTTATAAATAAAACAATAAAAATAAAATACATGTATGATGTTCGTTTATTAAAAAATGCTGTCGAATTTAGACTATTTTTTACAATAAACGTGTCAGCAATAAGTTTGCGTTTTCTTGCAATTATAGTATGTAGCTTATAGCTACCGTTTTACAGTGTGAAGTAGGCGGTAGGTGCACATATTTGTATTTTGTATCGTAAATTTATGTAGCCATAAAACTCCAGAAACCAAAACAAAGGACCGCTGGAAACTCCCAGAAGGAATTCACTAACTAACTTCACATGTAACTCGGAATTTTCTCAATTCGGGGCAAAAATAAACATCTCTCGCTTCAAACAGAGCGTCTCTTTGTTGTAAAATACATAGTTTGAGAGTTGTACAAAAACATAACGGAGCAGTGTCAAGAGACATACTCGCACGAGTACTAGACTGAGAGCCTAGAACAATGTGCGGAATGTGGTTCAAATATCACACGGCCTAAGTGCATTCTAATGTCCGATAACACAAATGTTATTTTGTTTATATTGGAATGCAATATCTCTGCTTGGTCCTTGTACCTTTTTTTGTTTTTCTATGAATGAGGCATGATTTTTAAAATCTGTTCTATTTTTTTATTATCTATTTGAATAACCCACAGCTATAATAGGGAAATATCACATACTACGAATACCGATAAAAATATATGAAATGGATTCAGAATAATTAATTGTATTTTCAAAATCAATATGGTTTTTGTGGAGAAATGTTTTTATGCATAAATGTAAAAAATGAATTTAATAAAAATCGTTGCAAGAAAAACGCGACTTGTCTGGCCTTGGTTGTTGTGACGCCAAGATTCGTGATAATGTTCTAGACAAATTTCAATGGCCAAACATGAATCGTGACGTATTAGGGGCGTGGCCAATGGAATGACCGTTTTTGCGAGTTCAATATTTTTGTTACAACATTAAAACTGCTGAAAGTTCGCCATAATTGTGAATTTTGACTATAATTAGATGAAACAAGAGGAGTATGAAGAAAGGGGTTATTTCTATCATATTTTGGGGAAACATGAATAGAAAGCTTGGATAATTCAGGACAGTCAATTGAACCAGAGCCAGAGGCAATTTTCAAAGTGTTATACATATTTTCTCTCAACACAGGCCTTAAGTTCCATGGAGTAGGGATTTATATCTTAATAAATGTGTTGTAAAATAAAATAAATAAGTTTTAAAAAAAGTCCTAAATCTATCATATAGCAGATGAAGAATACAGTTTTGGGTACGAAACAGAACCATAAACTTGGAAGAGTACCGAGTATCGCACGCAACTACACTGGCTCAGTATCAGGCATAGAAGAAACATTCACATTCTATCACTTCTTCACAATATCTTAAATAATCCCACTTCGCCTGTTTATCTGAGAGAGCTCTTCCAACCTCTATCACAACACGGACTATCTCTTCGTTCTAGTAACGAGAGAACCCTTTTAATACCCTGTCACCGCTCTAATTTTCTTGCCTCCTCTTTCACAGTAGTAGCCGCTCGATTGTGGGATAATCTACCCACTAATGTTAGAGACGCCTTTTCTTTATTTACATTTAAGTCAAGATTGAAATGTCACTAAATATTTAAATTGTTCCTTTATCCTTCTTCTTTCCTTCCCATCCCCTCTCCTCTCTTCATAGTATTGTGTTATTATTTTTATTTTTTATATATATATTTATTTTTGTTAATCTTTGCTTTTAATTTTTGTATAAAATAGTAAGATTCAATATGTCCATGTATTTATAATTTTCTCAAATTGAACGGTTTGGGTAGGTAGGAAGAAATTGCGTTAAGGCAATATGCCCGCCCTTATATGTATATTTATTGTATATGTATATAAAGTGTCAAATAAAATAAACAAATAAGAGAGCTTTCGACTTAAAATACTATTCTGAATATAAAAATAATCGAGATTAAATTCCTGAATAAGTAAATTTAATGGAGAAAAGTCCGCCTCGTTGTGTGGTGGTTGACGCGTTCGCCCACCATTCTTGGGGTCCTGGATTTGATTCCTGGTAGGGAAGACATGAAGTACTGATTTTAATGGTTGTTTGAAGTTTGAACTGCAATGCTAGCCGCGGAACCAAACCCGGTTTAAACCCAAAGAAATTTATGGATATTTGTTGGGCGATTACAATGGGAAGTCAAAAAAGTTATATTTTATTGTGTATAAAGTAAAATCTAATATTCTGTACTTCTGTAGGCATATTGTTTTTTTTTTTTTTTAAATATGTTTGAAATATACTTTTTTATAGAAAATTAGACGATAACTCTCTAACTTTTCAATAATTCTTATAATAGGAGTCCTGGGACCGTGTTACAACGGTGAGTTAACATTTATCTTCAATTTTATCTCCAATGTAAAATGAAGTTTTCAGTATAAAAAATTGAAAATGTGTGCATTTTTTTCTCCTAAACATGTTCAATTACAGGTAACCGGCGAAGATACTTTAAGTTTATATACAAATTTACACGTTTTTGAGCATAAATACCGATTTTACTTTAAACATCTCGATGTGTACCTACCGATGAAAATGGCGTTTTTAATTGCGACCATGGGCCCCGATTACAATGGAAAGTTAACATTTATCTTTGATTTTATCTACGAAGTAAAGTTAAGTTTTCCGTATGAAACACAGAATATGCGTCCTTTTTTTCCTAAATGTGTTCAATTAATTATAGGTTACCGGCGAAAATGATATTTTAAGACTTCAAAATGATTTACATATTTATTTGTTTGTTTGTTTATTTGTTTAGAATAAAGAAGAATAAGAAAAAAACAGTAAATTCAAAACAGTCTTTAAATATATATATATATTAACATTTTTTTTTTTAAATAAATATTTGCGTTCTTATGATTTACCCAAATATTTAATTTTGAGGGCCATTTTCAACGAGTTGTAAATAACTCACTATTAGAAAGTGGAATCAAGTTGGTGTAAAGTGGGATTCGAACCACGGAACTTTGGTCCACAGGACCAGCAGAACTAGCCAGAACTAGCCACAGGACCACAACCCGATCTAGTATAAAATTAAGATATTAGTAAAAAATATATATGTTTACATTTAGTACATACATATATTGCAGTGGAGAGAACAGAAGTGCATTTTTCCTATAAGGCAACAGAGTTTACAGTCTTATCTTTGAGGAAAACGCATTTATTGTTTAATAATTGTAACAAACAACACAAATAAATCATATTTGTGATTTTTTTCGCTAGAAATTAAACAAAGCTTGGGCGTCAAATCCACTTGTCTCTCAATAACGAAGTACAGAGATTTTCTCATTGCAAGTCTTAGGTAATATCCGTAGAGTATAAATTCAAAGAAATATTTGATAACCCATGCTGTATTTATGTAAATATTATCGCCTGTGTGCGGCAATCGGCACTCGGCACTCCCATACATCAAAGAAGATAAACGTTTTAACAGAATGGATTAACATTTACACCAAGATTTAACTAAACATGGTTATCTGTCTACCGCCTGTCCTCGTGTCCTCAGTCCTCAGTCCTCAGTCCTAGTATCCTCACCCAACCAATACCAACACAACACAATACAATGTAAGTATTGTTTCTTTCTTGTCTCATTGTATAATATTGTTTACATTTTACACACGACATTGTCAAATATTGTGTTTCTTTTTGTTATTTCGCAATGAGTCTCGTACACAAGTAAGTCAAGTTTAAATTACATTTTGGTTGGTAAATTTCAGTACTATAAATTTATTTATATTACTATTTTTGTGCAGAGGTAAGTATTCGTATTACTTAACTAGGTACCTACCTTGTGCTAGCTAAATTCGTTGATTTTTTAAAATTTATTTTTTTATTTATGTAAATTTCATTGATAAACCCTTACGGGTTACATACATTTAACAAAATATTTTCCTTTTTAAAATTCACATTCTACTGTTAATAATAATATTTATAACATCTTTTGTAAAAGTTGTCTGAATCTTTTGTTTAGTTTTGTCTGGTAGTTTATTGTATAATTTCAGTCCATGGTTTATTAGTTTCGATTGTCCTTTTCTCGTTTCAAAAGATTGTATATGATATTTTTCTGATATTCTCGTATTCTGTTCATGTTTACTACAGTTTTTTTCAAGTTGTAATTCTTCGTCTACAATTACATCAGTGGCTTATTTATGAATAAATTTTAAGGATTTTAGTTTAAAGAGTTCAGTTACATTTAATTGTTTAGTTTGTTCAAAAAGTTCTTTAGTTGCTGTTAGATTATTTATCAACGGACAAGCATATTCATACATTTCGACACAAAATACAACAAAATAATCGCTATCGTAAGCACAAATTAACATGACAGATCAATATACTATCAAGCCCGTGACCTCAAGCACGGGAGACGAATGTGCCTATCGCTGCACCGCGAGGCTGACTTAGCGATTTCTTTTTTCAGGATACCTGAGAGTCACCATTGAGTCGGAAACACCAGTCCAGGGTTCTGTTTCTATTCCACACACAGAACTGTATTCTAAATCCGCCTGGACGCAGACAACAATATCACATTATACATAAGCCTGCGCGTGGAAATGCTTAGGGAATTCCGTTGTAAATTAAATAAAAGCTTATTTTTAAAAATGGGAATATTAACATAAGAAAAAGCGGGAGTGTTGTCTAGTTGAAGAAAATGTTGACATCTTTCATGACATTGGTCGCGGAGAGGCAATGAGGTTGATGCATGGAGTAGATTACATGTTCTAACTGAATGTTGAAAATGAAATTTGAAATATAAGTAAGAAGCTTCATCTAAAATTGAAAACATACCATACATAATTTCATATAATATGACCAGGGAGTTTTTGTAAAAAAACTCATTAAGAGACATGCAGATAACAACTTTTATTTACAAACGGATTTATATATATTTTTTATATTTATTTTTATTTAAGAAGGTAAACATGAACAGAAAATATAAAAAGAAAAATAATGAAACCCACTAAACCGCGAAACCGGCTTGTCAGCAGGTTTCTTATTTTTTTATTTATATCCCTACAGAGATGAGGTAGAATTTTTTTCAAATTCAGGATTATGGATATTCGAGCGTTTACAGGGCTTATGACCTGTCATTGGCTGGGTTAAGTGGCCACTTTAATATATACCTACTCCCCCCCCCCCCTTGGGAGAAAATCCAGATTTGTACAAGTACACGTATCAAAAATAATGTTCTTATTTTTCCTTTACAAAGAAAAACGTTAGAGAAATTATACGAATTTAAAAAGTAATATAAAGATTATTAAGAACTAAAAGCATACGTATTTTTTACACAAAATTTATTTTCAAAAATTGAAATAGATGACTGTTAACATAAAATAATAATCAATATAAAGCCTCGTTACATATTAGCCATTTAATTATTTTTTTCTTAACATTTTCAACATTTTCTCTTAACGTCTGCTTAGGAATCTTATTGAAATTTTTATAATTGTACCTAAATATATTAATTAATTAAAAATAGTGTATCCTTTATGTACGTAAATAATGAAAGGCGCCGTGGCGCAGTTGGTTAGACGGCCAGCTGTGAAACAGGCGTCGTGGGTTCGATTCCCGCCAGTTGCAAGGAAAAATCCAGCAAAGATTATTTCTCAATTGGTTGTGGTGTATTATTCTTAACTTCCTTCCATATCCTTTTATTCCTACCTGCTGACAAGCCTCTACAATAGAGACTTAGCGGGTTATTCCTCAAAAAAATATATTAAAAAATACGTATTGTAGCAAGTTTTTATTTGTCTTTCCTACTTTAAAATAAATAACATGTATTTACATTTGATTACGTACTCAAATGTAAATGTTATAGCATAGAACGTGGAATGTACCCTTGTAAGCTGGGCCAATAAAAAATGTAAATGTGATCAAATTAATAAATAAATAAATAAAAACTATATCGATTTTTTGTAATATTTAAAAATTCAATCGTGTTCTCGAATTAGCCTATGTCTCTTTCTTATTTCTCAGAAGTTAAGACAAAAAACGAGTTACTATTCTTTGGAAAAAATTGAAAAGGCTTGAAAAATATCAAATCTTTTAAACAAACAACAAACAAACAAACAAACAAACAAACAAACAAACAAACAAACAAACAAACAAACAAACAAACAAACATACAAACAAACCATCACGCCGTAGGCAGAGGATAGAACGCCATAAAACTCTATCTTGGCATACAGACCTCGCTTACTCTACATTCATACAGAAATATGTTAATAAAATAAATACAACAACTTTGTTTTTAACCACAAACTTTTTTATTATTTTTTTTTTCACGGAACGGTTTCAAAGCAAACAAGCTTCTTAACTAATGAACTAATTCCTATTTTATTTTTATTATGTTCACTAAATACTACACGTGGACCCAATAAATCAAGTATTTTTTTCCTTGTGGTAATTTGATTTCAATATTTTCGAAGCTAGACAGGAGAGGACTAAAAGAAATATTGTTTGTTTGGTTATTAATTATTGTTTTCTTATTATGGATCGCTTTTTTAATTTCTAAGATTTCTAAGTTGTCTAATTTTAATTTATTTTTTTCCAACATGAAGTACTTTTAATCCAGTGTCTTTATTGAAGTTATGATTATTTTCTATCAGACGATTTGCGAATTCAGAAAAATTATTATTATTTAAGCATCTTAATAATATAATAATATTTAAGTTTCTTGTAGTTTTTCCAATGTATATTGAATCGCAATCTTTACAATTTAATTGGTATATCCCATAATTATTATATTTATGGACTTTGTCTTTGTGATTTTTTAACAATGTTGCTTTATTATTTGCTGTGTAAAAAGCCGGTTTAATGTTTGATGTTAGGGAATTAGATAATTGTCTTGAGAAAATGTCATTTATAAAAGGAATCCGCCTCCATTGTTTAGGTGGGTTTGCTTTATTTACTGTGGGAGTAGAATATAAATATGTATTTATAAGTTTGCGTTTTTGTTTTTGATTTAATATTTTATCAATTAAGTTCTCATTATATCCATCATTATTAGCAATCTGTTTTATTGTATTAAGTTCTTTTTAAAAAATGGTATCAGTTAGCGGAACGTTAATTAACCTATGTATCATTCAACATCGAATAATTTATTGTTAGTTGTGATTTTTTTTACAATTGAATTGAAATGTTCATGGAAGCAGAGAGAGAGGGAGGAAAGTAGAGTAGCTTTACAATATCTTCTCCTTTTTATGAACTTTTTATGTAATATTTTTATTTTTACTTTTTTAGAATAAAATTATTTTTCCCCTCTCCTCCTGCATTCATTAGTGTGAAATCTGTAATTGGTCTTACTTTTTAAAATTGTTCTTTTGTACCTTGTTTTATAAAAAGACTGTATGATTTCATTAATAAATAAATAAACATCATCACAAAACAAAGTTGTTTTATTCATTTTATTATAATGAATAACCACAAAGTTAGTGCTTCAAATATAAACTTTATATAATTACTTATTTCTTCGATAAATAAAATATCTATAAAATATATTTACTACTTACGTACTTACACACGTCTCCGTGTTTAATATAGTAAATAATGCACTATCAACATGCCATCGTATATGTATAAGCGAGGTATCGCATGTATAATCTATAATAATATTATAATGTACGTATTTCAAAACATTTCCATTCTTGTACAGGACAAAGAAAATAACTGCTACCCAATATAGATAAAACGGTTGTAATAATTGCGTATGTATTTCATTTATTGAGTTTATCTGCAAATATATTGGCTCCTTTGTTTTGAATTACAATTATTGCAATCCGCGACAACTCCGTTTTAAACCAAAGCACTGATAGCAATTTGTATTTATATTTTGTTTATATTTTTCGCACCACAACGTTTTATAAGGCTCAATTACAGTGGTGAATTTCAGCACTGAACACCCGGTTTGAGAAAAAAATCATTCTATTTTTTGTGTTCTCACTGGGAATCAAACCCGGAGCCGTCCATGCATGAATCAAGTGTTTTAGCCGTTACGCCATGGAAGCCGTCTTCGTACGGAGGCTTCTACTACCACCATCACGCCATTTCCCCGTAGGGATAGGCAGAGAGAATGGCAGCTTCTTCCATATTCATACATCTTGTCATACATGCCCTTCGGATCTGTCTGCTTTTGAGACTTCAGATTTTGGTTTATCTAAAATCATGCCACGTCTTCCTTGGTCGTTCTCGTCTCACGTTACCGCTCATTTTCGCCATATATACTTGTTTCACCATTCTTTCGTCGTCCATTCGTTCTACGTGACCAAACCACCTCAGAGACCCTTTCTTAATCCAATCGTATCAGTTATACTTGACTCAGATTTACACTTACTCGCCTGATTTCATCTTTCGTAACCCTGTCATACATTGATTTCCGAAAGCCGAGTAAAGCATCTGAAGAGATGCTTTACTCGGCTTTCATCCTTCTTCTGCCAGTTCCATGTTTCACTTTCATACATGAGTGTTGGGACTAAAACTCCGTTGTGCACTGCCAGTTAAGCTCTGATTGACATATTTTTATTGGCAATTACTGAGCTTAGTGCGCCGTTTATTTTGTTGCCCGCATTCGTACGGAGGCTGTACTTGTAAAATTGGAAAGGGCATTATTGATTCGAATAATCACGTTGTTTAAAATAAGATTATCGACCTGTCAACGACAGATCATATATCATATTGAATTTCGTATCACCGTCTCCAAAAGGTTTTCTCTGTCTTTGTTGTGTTATCGTTCGTGAATTAAATAATATGGGTCAAGACAATCAGGAAGTTCTGCGCAATGGGAGATTAAGTATAATTAATGTTTTCTTACATGCGGTAAAAATTAGAGCATTAATACATACCGACAATTATTCGGATTGCCCAGGTACTGCAGTGCCTCTGAAATGTTTACAGCTGGACGAATAAACACCTTCGCTGCCCTGCTTCGCCAAAGAGCCTGGAGCCTATGGGAACGCCTAAAAAAATCTAATAACGAAATTCTCCAAGCCACTGCAGAGTGGATCCAATCACCGTTGTTCAAGCGATGGCGCGATATGTTAAGACCACCATAAGTGCTGCAATATAAAATTTTATTTTATGTCTATATTTATGTTTATTGTTATATTTATGTTTATTGTTATATTTTTGTTTATATTTATATTTATGTTCATGTTTATATGTTCATATGGTAGAATTGGCTCTTCACTTTATAGCCATTTTACTGGAATAAAAATTTTAATAAATTTAAATAATAAATTAAATTTTACTGCAAAGTTTCTTGAAAATGTATAAAAAAAAAGGATTTTATTTTTAGTGACGTCACTAGTTCCTCTCTTAAGACGTCAATATTTTCTTGCGCGCGGTAAAAATTGGAGCGTTAAATTGGACTGCAAATGTTTCCTGAAACTGTACGAATTTTTTTTTTTTTTTAATAAAAACGAACTATGTACTTTGAACGACGTCACTAGTTCTTCTTAGTTTACGGTAAGTCAACTGACGAATCAGCAGAACTCTTAGAGAAGAAGGGGAAGACAACTTGAAACGTCACACGTGAATATAAAACTTTAAAAAATCATATCGCTGATAATGACATACAGAAAAAAAATGTCTTTGTTAAAAAAATATTTTTAAAAACTGAACTTTCTCATTGTAGGGTGAAGTTTTTCGCAACTATATGAAAAAAATAACCAAAACACGTTTTAATTAAAATGAACTACTTTAAAACGTCACATGTTCTAGTGAGAAGCTGTTAAGAATAGACAATCAAATATGTATTTTGACATATTTCCGGTATCCGAGAAGCCTTGTTTAGCGCGTTTTCATACGTACGGGGTTTATTTTCATACGTCAGGACAACTCACTGACGCCAGCTAGTGACAGGACGGAGTAGTTACAAAACTTAAAAATATCATAGCAACGATACATATGTATGTTTTAATATTTTTTTGCTAAGTTTGATAGTCAACTGAAGATTTTTCCAAAACCGCTTCCTCGTTCTTGAGGCAATGAGGAACTTCATCCCTACGGGAAATTGGATACAAAAAATATTTTCTTACGCGCGGTAAAAATTAATGCATTAAATTGTACTGCAAAGTTTCTTGAAAATGTACGATAAAAAATACGAACGAACTACTTTCAATCAGCGAATCAACAAGTGATAAGAGAGATGTGAAAGATTCCCGGTTTGCTTGCCGTCAATGAACCAATCGGCAGAACTGACCGAGAAGAAGCGAAAGAGATCTTGAAATATCACACGCGGGGTAGTGTCAGAAATACAAAACTTTAAAAAATCATATCACTGATAACGATACATAATTGTTTAAATATTATTATATTTTGGCTTAGCTTAGTAGTCTTTCAACAATTTTTTTTTTTTAAATAAGACCACTGAACTTCCTTAATGAAAATTCAATATTACCATAATGCGCATTATTTTAATGTCATAAGTTAAGACTTGTGTTGAACACCGAGCAGTCTGTTGTCCGTTGCTGGAAAAATGAGAACAAAGCCTTCAAAACGACCATGAAAATCGCATTCGAGAACAAATAACAAAAACAGCAGGAATATTACTTGAACAAAGGATTCCTAGAGTACGTATTAGGTACTTAATGCGAATGCTGATGAATACATAAAACGAAGAAGACCGAGAAAGTCATGGCTTGAACAAACCCAACCAATACTTGAAAATAAATATGTCAAAAATTAAGAGTAATCGGCGCGTGTTCATGAGAAGATGTATAATATAATAATATTTGGCTGATTTGTAAAGCATCATTTTCGTGAAAAATCCCCCCATGGGCGCTTTTCAATTTTATACGTAAACTTCTACGCAAGCCAAAGTGGGATATTATATTTTCTGATTATGAATGTTGATAAATCGAAAGTGATGGTTTTTGAAAGGGATGAAAATATAACTAAATGTGAGATCAGCGTGAACGGAGATATTCTGAATCAGGTAGAAGAATTTGTGTACCTGGGAAGTATGTTTACTAGGGACGGAAAGGCCGAGAAAGATATTGAAAGGAGGGTGAGTGCCGGGAACAGGGTGAACGGTGCACTAAAATCTACTTTGGCAAACAAATGTTTATCGCAGGAGGCTAAACTAGCAGTTCACAACAGAGTTCTAGTTCCAACTCTAATGTATGGGAGCGAAGTATGGAATTGGAAAAATAATTATGAAAGTAGGTTGAATGCTGTCGAAATGCGATCCCTCAGGCGAATGTGTGGTAAAACGATGTATGATAGGTGTACAAATGTCGAGATCCGTGAAGTGTGTAAGGCTGGGACATGCATTATTGACAGAATCAAGAAAGGGGTGCTGCGTTGGTTTGGACATGTAGAGCGAATGGACAGCGAAAGAACGGCTAAAAGGATCTACGATGCAAATGTTGATGGATGCAGAAAACGAGGAAGACCGAGAAAGACATGGCACGATCAAGTCCATCAAATACTTGAAGATGGACATGTCAAAATTAGGAATAATCGGCGTGCGTGCATGAGAAGATGTATGAATGTAGAGGAAGCGAGGTCTGTATGCCAAGATAGAGTATTATGGCGTTCTATCCTCTCTGAAACGGCGTGATGGTTTGTTGTTGTTGTTGTTGTTGTTGATTTAACATTGAGAGTATGATAAACGAAAGAAGTGAGATTTTAGTTTAGATCTGAACTGACTGGGGACTGTCGATGATTCGCAAATGTTCGGCATTTTGTTCCCTACTTTGGTTTATTTTACCAATTGCCTGCACTATATTGACCATGTATGATACTTCCTCTCGTGTGAGTTCTTTATTACCTATCACCGATGGGATGTCGCATAGATCTTTACACAGGCTTCTGCATCGCGCCTTCAGCTGCTGTCTTTGAAAGCTGAAAAGGGGGCAATGCATCGACAGGTGAGGGACATCTTGAGGAGTTTCGTCGTCGCATGAGCAGCTGTCGATCTCAGAGAGCTTGAAACGATGCGGGTAGCTCATGAACCCACCATGACCCGTAAGCATCTGGGTGAGCTCGTAGCCAGCATTCTGCATTTTTCTGAAATCTTAGGCATGGAAAATGGTAGGGAAAAACATTTTAGTTACACTTCCGGTAGTCTCACTCAAATAACGATCGTTCCAGAGTTGAAGGGTCCTGCTTCTCATTCAGTCTTACGGTTAAGGTGCCAGTCTAGGGACTATGAAATATTCTAGTGCAAAAACACCTTTTTAAATAAATATTTCATCTCAACCACGTTGGGAATTGAACCCGAGACCTCTCGTATGGTAGGCAAACGCGCTGACTACTACACCACGAGGCCGATTCTGCTGATAGGTAAATGATATATTTTTTAAATAAAATAAATAGAAAACATTTTTTTTTCTACCGACCGGTTTTAAATCTTCACCAGCTTCCTTATCAAGGTATACTATAAATGGACCAAAAATGACTAAAAATTGTGTTGCTTTTGATTTCCAAATATCTCCTTTTTTTATTTAATTAGGTAAACAAACAGTATGTTCACATATATTGCCAATTTCTTTGTGTAAGAAACTCATGCGCACACCAAAAAAATTGTTTAACTTAATACAATAATTTAAAATATGTTCAATATTATAATAAATGTAAAAGAAACGAAATGAAAAAATATGTATATGATAATAATAATAAAGTTAAATGTCCGCTTCTCTCAAAATTTTTATAATTTTTGACCTAAATTTACATACATTGTCACAAAAAATATCAGCCTCGGTAAATATATTGTTATATTGGTCGCATATTCTAGGTATTGCAGATTGTTTAAAATAGTTTGTTGACGCGTTTTTAGTGTAAAACAGAAGATTTTGTCTTGTCGGTCTAGATTTTTATTTATTTTTATTTATTTATTATTTACATACAATATTACATTTTAGTTATTTTAAGACATTTTTGAAATTATTTTTTTTTTTTACAGGACTCACCAAGCCAATGAATATGGCTTGTCGGTAAAGATCCTTTACAATTAATCATATGATAGTCCTACATGGTTTTATAATAATAATTACTACTAACTTAGATATAGGGAGCGAAAAAAAAGTACATGTAATTTATGCTTTCAAAAAAAAAAGTATTTAGAAGATGTAAAAAAAAAGCAAAAAAATAAGTGAATGATCACGCAATTTTAAGATAAAAAATAAATAAATACAGAACCGGAGTACCAAAATTTTAAACAGAAGTGTGTACATATTTAATAGGCACAAAGCATTTTATTAAAAACATTATTTATTAACATATCCATATCTATATCTATATCTATATCTATATCTATATCTATATCTATATCTATATCTATATCTATATCTATATCTATATCTATATCTATATCTATATCTATATCTATATCTATATCTATATCTATATCTATATCTATATCTATATCTATATCTATATCTATATCTATATCTATATCTATATCTATATCTATATCTATATCTATATATATATCTATATCTATATCTATATCTATATCTATATCTTTATCTATATATATATCTATATCTATATCCATATCTATATCCATATCTATATCTATATCTATATGTAAGTCTATATCTATATATCATCCTCATCCATATCCATACAAATTTATACCCGTACATGCACACATACATATCCATACACATACATACATATATACACATATATACACATACATACATACATGTGAACATACATATACACACATAAACATCCATGAGAATATTACTTAGTTATAAATTCTATTTTATATATACCTATCTATATTTACAAATATTCAATTTTTTTAATATATAAACCTCATTGCATTTATGTGTATTTTATTTTTACTTTTTATGTTTATTCATACTCATTACATGTGTTTTATTTTTCTTATTAATACTAGTATTTACACGTATGATTAATTTTCTAATTATAAATAGTGTATTCTCTAATTTATTTTTGTTCTTCAATTTTTAATTATTAACGATATATTTTCAAATTTATATTTATGCTTCAATTTTTATTATTATCGGTACGTTTTCCAATTTATATTTTTGTTTAATTTCTTTGTTACTAATGCTATATTTTACAATGTGTATTTATGATTCAATTTTTATAATTATCGGTGTTTTGTTCGGTATTAATGGCGTATTTTCTAATTTATATTTATGATTCAACTTTTATTATTATTACCTGCATGTTTTCTAATTTATATGTATATTGATTTTTTCTAATGTTATTATTATTCTTTAAATTTATTAAGCATTATTTAATCAAATAAAAAAAACACATGTAAAAAAGAAGGTCCTTTTTTAACACAGGAATTTCTTAGCTAGTCGGGACCTGAAACAAAGAAACTCTGTACATTTTAAAACTGTGAAATACATAAATAAATACATAAATACCTAACTAATGCATTTTATCCTATTTTATTTTTAAAGTGATTACTAAATATTACATTGATAATTGATACATATTATGAAGCTAATAAGTAAAGTATTTTTGTCATGTCGTTTAATGGCGGGAAGTGTATCAAAATCTAATTTGGTAATGTATCCAAAATAAAACAAGTTTATTGGATTGTAATTCTACTTTATTTTTTATAAAATATACAAAGGGTATATTGCGACGCGTCTCGTCTTGTTAGGACATTTTCAAACAAACTGTTTGAAAATGTCTAGTATAAAAAATAAAGTAGAATTACAATCCAATAAACTTGTTTTATTTTGGATACATTACCAAATTAAATATGGAATTCTACCAATTATCTGCATACGCGATAAATAAGTATCAAAATCTGTTTATCGCTAAACATACTCCATTATTTTAATTTTAAATTGTTTAAAACGTTGTGTTTATTGTCATTCCCTTATTTTTAATTTTATCAACTTATATATATCCATATACAATATAGTATATATATATAATATAATAGGGCGGGCATATTGCTTTAAGGCAATTTTTATATAATAATAATTGATGAGCATTGGTGATTTTAGAAGTAAAACAAAATGGTGAAAGTTACACGTCATACGAAAGAAAATTTTCTGACCCAAAGATATTGTGTTTGCTTTTACGTTGCATATATTATTTTATTTAATTACAAGCCTTCAGAGTGGAATGTCGAGGAGACGAAAGTGTGCATTTTCTACACCTCCTTTTGTTCGCGTTCAGTCGAGGGAATAAGGGAGAAAACAAATAAGTATAGGAAGGATAATACAATATTGACTATGTTAACATTCGTACTTAAGGTAAAAGTTTTGTAATTAAACTTTCATTGCGGTTTTAGAGAAAGGCGTTTTTATTTAATACCGACCCCGATATTTTTTATTTATTTATTCGTACATATCTTTATATGTATAATTCTTCTGTACGTGTGATGTCACTGAACTCCTCCTAAACGGTTTAACTGATTTACGTGCGGTTTTCTGAGAAATTTAGATCTTTGCGCTGTGCGTGTTCGTAGATATTAAAATCTTCAATCTAATATGTGAAAAAGAAGCAAGGAGCATAAATGTTTTATTCATCGATCTACCAGGGTTGCGTTCGAGGAGAACGCATTTACAAAAAAAATTAAATGCGTACAAACAGCATTTGTTTTTTGTCGATTTCAATCAGATTCTTTTCTTCTTTATAATTTCTACCCATTTATTTCTTTTTACTGGATTTTTGGTAACACTAAAATAAAATTAAATTCAATACATTTTTAAAAATCGTATTCCTACATAAGTACACCCCTCTGTTGGTGAAAAGACCGGAGTCTGACGTTTGCAAAAAGAATGCCATATTTGAAAAAACATTTATTTTTTGTTTTGGAATGCAACCACCATAAACAAGTACCTAGGTACCTACTTAAAATCAATATTTGAATATTAACAGTTTTTAGTTTAGGAATTTAATCACAAACAAGTACCTAGGTACCTACTTATCAATGAAAAGTATTTTTCCAAGCAAGCCAACGTTCGGACAGGACAACGTCTGTCGGGTTCGCTATTATATTATATACATATTCAAAAAAAAATTAATCCCTAATTCTATAACGCCAAAAGCGCTTTGTTGAGTTAGGATTGAAAAAAAGCAGACACGACTTAGTTTAATACCCATACTGTCAATGAACAATTCGATCTTACGTATAATTCAGATTAAATATTAGAAATTAGATAAGAAGACAGTAAATTTCCACAAACAAATTAATTTTAGTTTCATCCAATAAAACTACAAATCGTTGATATTCTAACGAGAAACGATAAAAATATTTGTTTATCAGTACTGCAATATAACGAGTACGCAGAAATGATTTTATCATTTCGCCTCCGGGTGTATAATTTATATGACTTGATAGATAGTTTTTATTTATAAATAACGACATCCTTTGTTCGACCTTATCTGAAAGTCCCCACTTAAAAACCACTCGAGGAAAACAGTCGAGTAAAATTATCCGCTTAAGTAAAAGGTATTTGCAAAGAGCTCGCGTGATTTATAAATAGTTTTTTTGATTGTTTCTTTTTTGCATATTCTTTTACACGGGTTTTCTGAGAATACCGTTTGAGGTCCATACGCGGAGCGTCCAAATTGGAAAGACAAAGGAAAAATACAACTGAACTTTGTTCGAGGAAAGTTGACATATTTAAATTGTTTAAATAAAGCCGATTATCTTGTGTTGGTTAAGATGCAATAACAATAACGTATATTGTTATTGTACGGAGATCGAATATTATATTTTATCTTTGACGCTATCGCCACGCTTTGTTTCCAACGAGAAGGCAAAAGTCGATAAGGATTTGAATCGTAAATTACCCTGACCGCTTCGCAGTTCGCTGTAAATTTTTGTATAGGTTGGTTTTGACATGTAAAGAGAATTGACAACCAAAGAACGGCTAAAAAGATTTATGATGCAAATGTTGATGGGTGCAGAAAACGAGGAAGACCGAGAGAAATATGTCATCACCAAATTCAACAAATTAATACTTTTTTTATTTTTTTATTTTTAGCAAATAACCTATGTTTTCTTTATTTATTTATTGGCTGCCTTCGTGGTGTAGTGATCAAGACGCTTGAATCACACACGGAAGGTTCCGGGTTCGATTCCCGGTGAGAACACAAAAATTTAGTGTGATTTTTCTCAAGCCTTGGTGTTCTCTGCCATAATTCACCACTGTAATAAGGCCTCCTGGCCTGTTGTGGTGCAAAAAAAAACATAAAACACATATATTTATTTATTATCGTGTTATATACATAAAATTGTACATTTATACAACGTCGCTTTGTCTATCTAACTAGGATTATTTACCCCGTTCTAAGCCAGTCAAAAAATATGTATAAAAACAGTAATCAATACATAGAAAAATAAAAAAAGTTAATAGACATAGTAAAAAAGGTAGAAAAATACATAGTTTAAAAAAAACTGGTAAAAAGTGTATTAACAATATAGTAAAAAATGTAACAAAAATACCGTAAAAATGTATTTAACAACCCAGTAAAATACATACTAAAAAGAGGTACGTAGTAAGAAACATAGTAAAGACAGTAAAAAACATATTTAAAAACCCAGTAAATACGTAGTAAAAAACAAAATACATAGCAAAAAACATATTAAAAGACATGGCAAAAAAAACATATACATGTATAGCAAAAAACATATGAAAAAAAAACAAATTAAAAACAAATTAATGTAATTTTATTTTTCCAGATTACGGAACAACACAAATTTTCTACAATATAATGTTATCAACAAAAATATACATTACAAAAAATCTTGAAACTAATGAAGAGACCGCAATCTGGATAAAAATGCCCACAACGACTTCAACGTCTGATCGAAGACCATATTTTTATTTTTATTTTTTTTATTACTCTATAGTTATAGTCAGTCTCGTGGTGTAATGGTCAGCGCGTTTGCCTACCATGCAGGAGGTCTCGGGCTCGATTCCCGACATGGTTTTATATGAATTACAATGTGAAGTTATAATTTATCTTCAATTTTATCTACAAAGTAAAATTAAGTTTTCTGTGTGAATAATAGAATATGTTTAATTTTTTTTTCTAAACATGTTCAATTATAGGTTACCAACGAAGATACATACTTTAAATGTTCATGCAAATATACTCATTTTCGTACGCAATTATCGGATTTTCTTTATAGACAGTCGAAGATAAATCTGTTAACTTCACATTGTAATCGGGGCCTGGACTGGTGCATGAAGCGTAAGGCTGATCGTCTTACCTATATGTAACAAAAGTTATCAAGATACGCTGCGATTGAAGAACCAATGCAGTGCCCTATGCACCATTAGGTATGAAAAGGTACTGATGATGAGTTATAGTACCTAAATATAATATGACTCACTTCTTTAGTTTATCATACCCTCAATTGAACGTTGTTATGCAGAAAGCAGCCAGTCATAGAAAAGTGAAACCGTGATTATTATTATGATTACTATACCGTGCTATTGCACGTGTGTGAAAAGAGTGGATAATCGAATCTACACAACAGTTGTTATGTTTTTACTTTGACAAATAATAATTGTTTTTTATATTTTAAACAACTATCTTATTACGTATTTGACCCGTATAAGTAGTAGTTTTTTTAGTACCGCCAGACTTAGGTATTTTCTGCAAATTGAGAAATGCCGTTTTTGAGATCGACACTATTTTTAAAAGGTGATTATTACAGTTTTTTTGTTCAAATGTGGCCTGGCTGTTTTGAACATAACATAGAATTTACCTTTTTGCACCAATATTTTTTTTTTTTAATTAGCTCCTTTCTGCATAACAACGTACAATTTTAAATCAGAAAATATAACGTGTAACTTTGGCTAGTTAGTAAAAAAAACTCTATTAATCTACAGTTGAAGTTGATGACTTTTTTAAAAGTTAACTTAGAATGGTAGCTGATATCACCAAAAGTCTTGCAGCTACACAGCACATGGACGAGTGTAATTGTAGCAAAGAAGCTAAGTATTATTATTATTATGAATAACTTATATAGCGCCATTTTTGTAATATAATACCTCAAGGGCGCTTTACATAGTGATTTTATAGATAAATAAATTTAATTGAAGCTTTTAAATTTGTAATTTAATTTGGTATCACATACTACGGATTTATTCAAATGATTTAGAGAACAAGTGGGTTTTAAGTTTTTTCTGAAAATCACTTCACTTTCACAGCCTCGCACCTCTGCTGAGAGAGCATTCCATGCCATAGGGCCTGCGACCGCAAATGCGCGTTCACTGAACTTAGTGCGCTGTTTGCGTAGAGGTGTAAAAACTTTTCCTCTCGCCATAGACGTAGCTGATCTAAGCGCAAGACGCCTGTCAACTAGTTCATCTTGAATGCATAACTATGCACCTATGCTCCTGAATATCTAACTAGATATTCAGGAGCAGAGTCGTGCAGTGATTTATACATAAGCCAACAAAGTTTGTATTTCACCCTGTGTGGAAAACGTAGCCAGTGTAATTCTCGAAAGAGTGGAGTGATATGACTGAACTTAGAGATTCCGAAAATAAGCTAAGCTAAGCTAAGTAGTTAAAGAGCTGAAACTTCACAAAAATCACCACAACAAAGAATTCAAATATGAATGTTTAAGCACTGGCAGAATGGTGAGTGTTACAGTGTGTAAATTGGCCAAATTAACTAGTCGATGACAGTTCATGGACCCTTTATATGACTAGACTTCCAAATTCCCTTCTCCAAAATGTTCTCCATCTGTTTTGTAGTATATTAATCATGATAACTCCCAAAAAAGTTAATCCAGTCCGTCTACAAAAATTTGGACGAACTAAAATACTGTTAGTGAGCTTTTTTTAACTCAACAGTGTCGTGGTACAACGGTACAACTCCACGTGTGTCGTGAGTTGTAATTTGGAGATAAGTACTCACGAATCCACATAATTATAAATAGTAACCCCGGTAAGTTACAAAAAACATTTTAAAGATAACTTCGCCACGACAATATTCAACGTCTAAGTATGGTCACGTTTACAAAAATAATGCGAATTTATAAAGTTTAAAAAATATTTATTTGTCTCAAAGTTTAATGAGGTCAAATATTCTAGTGTAAAAATATGTATTTTCTAAAAATAAATATTTCATGTCAACCATGTCGGGAATCGAACCCGAGACCTCTTGCATGGTAGGCAAACGCGCTGACAACTACACCACGATGCCGACATACTTACCTTTATCTAACAAAAATTATCAAGATACGCTCGATTGGTGTACCGATGCAGTGCCTTGTGCACCATTAAGAGCGGAAAGGAAATTATGATCAAACCAAGCCTTTTTTTAATGTTTCGTAATATTATCACAATTATTTTTTAAAGTTTTGGAATTTCGAAAGTACCAACACCATCCGTGACGTCATGAGTTAAAGACGGAGAGTTTTATTTTTACGTTTAAAAAGAGAACCACATACCCGTCAAAACTCGCTAAACATGGCTACCCGAAAACCGAAAGTTTATCACGTAATTGATTGACTATTCTAAACTTGTTAACTAATTCCAATTGTTCCAAGAAGCTTAACTTTTAGACCTAAGACAAATATACTGTTTTCAATTTTAAAATTTATATTTAAGAACCAAAATTTATTTACAAGCAATTCAAATAGATCAATTCAGAGAAGGAATCGTGTGTTAGAAATACCACATTGTAAAACGAGGCTCGCACAGAGACATTCATATTTTATTGGCCCAAATTTTTTTAATTCTTTCTTTACTGATAATATTTCATTGATTCCAAACTTTCAAAATTTTCCTTCTTTTAAAAAACATGCAGTATCCTGGATTCAAACTAAAGATATGAACTCTTTTTTTCTATGATTTATTTTGTTGCCCTTTGATAATAAGGAATATTTTTTGTTTTTTTTTAAATCTTTTTTATTACCTTTTTTAATCACTATAAAAAATGCCATATAATCTTTTACAGAATATTTTACATTTTCTTTTTTATTTTACACAAAAATTATAACTGTCTTTTATTTATTATAGGAGAAAAAATTAATTAACATTTTCTTGTATACCCACTAACAGGCCATGCCTTTGTGGGATTTTTTTGTTTACTATTTTTACTATTTACATGTATTTCATTGCTATGTAATTATGCTTTATTTTTTGAATACTTTCTTTTATCACTTATGTTTATTGTATAAAAACAAAAAAAATAAATTTTTAAAAAACACGTGTTCACCAGAACCTGTAGTTTCAAAGTATGTAGTTCATTTTTATTCAAACGTATTTTTATTCAAATTGACAAATTACAAGAGGGATGGAGAATACCTTAAAGAAGGGAATATGGAAGTCTAGGCATTTACAGGGCTTATGACCTGTCATTTGCTGGTTTAAGTGGCCAATTTACACACTGTGTAACATTCACCATTTTATTGATTGATTTGGTGTTTATTTTGTAGAACTCCATATTTAAACTTATAATTAGAAATCAAACACTGATTTGAGTCTACTGAATACTTTATTTTATTTTTACAAATATAAACATATAAAAATAAAACTTCGTGACAATTCGACAACAATTATCTAAATTTACAAAACTATAAGGCTTCATTGATTATCTCACAGTACATACTTGTATGTCAATAAATACTTACTTTGTTATATTTTCCCCGAAATTCAAATATAAATACCTAAATTCCCCATTACCTATTAAACACTTATCCTCACCCTTAACCATCGGTTTTTCCCTCAATTATGATTAATGTACATGCTATAGTTCATAAGATTATTTTTATTTTCTACTTAAGTACCTTGAATTATATAACTATATAAGGACATTCAATCCAAATAATCTTCACATTCGTTTGAAAATGCCCTAATAAGGCGAAACAATTGTCACGAAGTTTTATTTTTATATGTTTATATTTGTAAAAATAAAATAAAGTATTCAGTAGACTCAAATCAGTGTTTGATTTCTAATTATAAATTCACCATTTTGCCTATGTTTGAACATCCATATTTCTTCAATTCTTCCATTTGTTAATTTTAGTGAAGTTAAATAGCTAAACCTTTACTGTTGTTAAGAGATTCATCTGGCTGAATTATTTCACATACTAGGCAACGCCTAAAAACAATTTTCCAATTTTTAAACTTCTTCTTATACTAGTTGGTTTTAAAATCTAAAAGGCAAAATGGTGAATGTTACACAGTGTGTAAAGTGGCCACTTAACCCAGCCAATGACAGGTCATTAGTCCTGTAAATTCCTAGACATCCATGTTCTCTTCTTTAAGGTATTCTCCATCCCTGTTGTAATTTGCTAATTTAATGACTCCCGAGGGGGTGAAATCCAGTCTTTTGTCCACAAACATTTGGACAAACTCAAATATTGTATTTTTATTCATTTTTCGTACATTTTAGATAATCTTCGCCGTACAATAGGGAAATGTCATGTTTTTTTTTACGATTGAAAATTAATAAGAGTCTATAAAATACTGTTGAGAATTTTTTTTTTTTTGACACTTCTTATTGCATTAACCACGCCCTCAATACGTCACGATTCGGTTAAATTTTGACCATTGCTTGTGACCGTTTAAATTTAAAGAGAACGTTGTCATGAATCTTGACGTCGCAACTGTCAAGAAAGTCGAGACCAAACATATCGCGTTTTCGATGAGAAGAATTTTTAAAAATTATATATATATTTTTTTTTATTATTAATGATTTTTTTTTCCAAAATATCCATATTGATATTGAAAATACTATTAGTTTTTCTAAATCCGTTTTACATATTTTTATCAGTATTCGTATTTGGTGATATTTCTCTATTAAACGCTTTTTTTTACCGCGTGTAAGAAACAATTTTTTATCAAATTTCCCGTAGCACTGGGCTTCCTCATCCAGTCGAGACATCCATATTCGCTTCTCTAAAAAAGTTCTCAACCTATGTAGTAATAAGTTACTCTTTCCGTCCTTGACTACAAAAATGTGTGAAAATGTGTGACTACAAACTCAGAATGCAGTTCTCCATTTCGAATTTCTCGATAAATATTAACCGATTTGATAAAGCCGCTTGTAAGTTCATTACGTGTCGATAAATTTTGACACTCGCAAAATATTGTACCCAAAATACTTTACTAATCTGTAATCCATAAAAATATTTTCTAACAAATAATTACATTGTAACTTTTCTAAATATATTATAATCCTTTCCCTAATGACAGTAAGTCGCCACCATGCACTTAGATTTATATATTATAACCTTACCGCTTTTCCTGTAAATTTATTATGGTTTTACCTGCTGTTATTATTGACATTATCCTATGGGTAATTCTACTCCACAAAGAAGCCTAAAGTGCCTTTCTAATTAGAGAAGTAATTAAGTGGCCATAATCCCCAGCACCAATAAACTTTCAAGTGTTTACGTTTGCGATTTGCACTTTATTTAAATATTTGAGAAATCCTCAGGTATCATAATGGTTTTATCTATTATGTCGTAAAATTCATTTGTTACAAATTATACTCAAGGGAAAATAAAATATATTTTACGAGTTTTTTTTTATTCTTGGGGGATATGATAAACAATATTGACTGTTTATAATTTTATTATTGTTCCTATTCTATTATTTTTTTAGAGAGAAAGTCATATATACATAATATATATCGTCCCTTGAGTAACAACTACGTATTGTTATTTTTTCGTTTTGTTATTTTCAATGGATAGCAATTAAAACTGTTTATTCAGTTTTTGATAGGCGACAGTTTATGGATAATCGTTTAATTTTAATACATTAGAAATATGGGATTTTCTGTTGATTTTATTTCATTAAATAATATTTATATTTTTCATTGTATTTGGTGATTACAATATACTTGAATAAATAGAAATATTATTTAATTAAATAAAATCAACAGAAAATCCCATATTTCTCTGTGTTAAGTGGCGCCCAGGCAGTTACGGATTAAGCGCGAAATTGGCTATTAAAAGATGTTTTAGTATGCGTGGTAAAAATTATAGTATTTAATTGTCAAGATTTTAGAAGATGTATAGAAAAAAATGATTTAAATAAAAACAGACTACTTTCAACAACGTTGCTAGTTCTTCCAAATTAACCAACGTTAGAGTTGTGATAGATTTCAGGTAAAAGGGAAGCCAATTCACGAATCAGCAGAACTCACTGAAGAGAACTTGTGACGTCACACGCGGAGTAATTTCAAAATTACGAAAGTTGGAAAAATCAAAGCCCGATAGTACGAACATATTTTTTTTTTAAATTTTGCTTTGTTTGATAAAAATAAAAATATTATAATCTATTTCAACTGAGATGGAAAATATTTTTGAGAAGGGAATATGGAATTCTAGGCATTGACAGGGCTTATGGCCTGTCATTGTCTAGTTTAAGTGGCCACTTTACACTCTGTGTAACATTCACCATTCTGCTTATGTTTTAGCCAATGACAGGTCATAAGCCCTGTAGATGCCTAGACTTCCATATTACCTTTTCTAAAATGTTCTTCATCTCTGTTGTAATATGTAAATGTTAACAGCTCCCGAGGGAGTTGAATTCAGACCATGTCTACAAAAAATTGGACAAACTCAAAATATTGTTGAACAGTTTATTAATTTGTTATATATCCCAACTGAGTAATAATAAAGGCAAGCAACCAAAATTGTCGTTTTAAAATTAAGTATTCAGAAATGTTACGAAATTAAGATATTTTTTATGTTTTTGCATAATTAACAGCATTATTCATTAAAATGTTTATGTGGCCTTAAAAGAAAAAAAAGTGCTGTTTTTTTTGGCATAGTAGAAGAAATTTCTAGATTACAGCACGTCTTGCAGCTACAGAGCGCATGGATGGTAAAAAATCTAGCCCCCATTTACACATTTTAACAATTGACAAATAAATTTTGTGAATTAATTATATTTAAAAATAATAAAATAACAATAAAAAGGAGTAAGAATACAACACGTCTTGCAGCTACTAAGCGCATTGACGATTGGAATTCTAGACCGTATTTCCAAAATTTTGGTTTTTTATAGTTCATACATGGAAGTTTGATAACCAATCATCGTGCAGCTACAAAGCGCGTGGACGAGTGGAATTCTATCAAGATAAAATTAATGATATCAATAAATAAACGTAAACATAGAGCATAGTAGTAAATTTGTCAAATGTTCACGCCAAGAAGTAAACAATAAAAAACTAAATAAAAAAACACTGTTTCACTATGCCTAGACTTAACTTTATACCTGGTATATAAGTAAGGCTCTTAATCAATTTGGTGAGTACAACAATGTAAAAGTTATTAAATTTTTACAAGACTTGAACTTTAAAAAAAAAGCATCCTGTTCCCTATCAATGTTCAGCAGCCAATTGAGGGTAGTATTAGCAAACCAGCAAAGTTCATCTTTCTTTATTTTGAGCAAATCACAATAAGGTGATGCCTTATAGATTAAACTTTTTTTATATTTAATTTTTTTATCATAATCATTTTATACGTAACTTTAAAAAAAAGTTTTTCACAAAAGGATCGCATTTCAACCGCGTTCACTCGGCTTTCATCCTTCCTCTGCCAGTTCCATGTTGTACTTCCATACATAAATGTTGGGACTAAAACTCCGTTGTGCACTGTCAGTTTAGCTTCGATTGACATATTTTTATTAGCAATTACTGTGCTAATTTTTTTGCCCGGCATTCACATATTTTTCTACTCTTCCATCTCTTGAAATCATGCTTCCCAGATACACAAATTATTCTACTTGTTCGAGACATTTGTTGTTTACATTTATTATGCAGTCAGTAACCTCACTTCCCATTCAAATACCATAATTTTTGACTTACTTTCGTCCATCACCAATTTACTCTCCAGGCATACATCATACATTCTAGAGACTATTTGTTGCAAATCATCCTTGCTGCTGGCCAGCAGAAATGCGTCGCCAGCGTACACCAAGCAGCTTACTGAAAAATTATTATTTTTTATCCAATACCCATACATTCTATCTCTTTCATACTGTTGTCCATGTATAGATTAAACAACCATGGTGACATTACACATCCCCATAAACATATAAGACTTAATTAAAATTTGGGATTTTGCCGGATTCCAAGTAATTAGAGAAATATCACTTTTTTTTACATTTTTAAAGTAATAAAAATCTATGTCCAGTAAAATAATATTTTTTTGCTAATTATCAGTAGCACAAAAAATATTTTTGAATTTGTAATTTTGAACTCTCACAAAAACGGTCATTCCATTGGCCATGCCTCTAATCCGTCATGATTTATGTTTATTTGTTCCTGGGCATTAAAATTTGTTTATTACACTATCACGAATCTTGACGTCATAACAACCAAGGCCAAACACGTTGCGTTTTTCTAGCAACGTATTTTTGTAAATTTATTTTTTACGTTTATGTATGAAAACATTTCTCCACGCTATCCATATTGATTTTGAAAATACAATTAATTATTCTGAATCCATTTAATATATTTTTATCGGTATTCGTAGGGTGTGATATTTTCCTATTGTAAACATTTTTCTTAAATATATTGGCACTTGTGGAGTTCTTTATGGCTGCCGTAAGGTGATTTATTATATTAACTTACGGGTTGTAGAGTACCAATAAAATTCATTGTTTATTATGGGTATAAATGTGCCCACATTATTTATTTAAAAAATAACTAAAGTATTTGTTGGAGATAGTTGTTTAATTTTTCATTTCCTCGCTCTCTGTAGAATTAGCATAAATAAAAAAATAACTATAAACAGTTACCCACATCCACATCCACCCAGCGCAATTCCGCTCTTTGTCAATGTTATGAATTTTATCATAAACAAAATCCACGTTTATCACACAAATTGCGTTAAACTGTCTGGCGACCATTTTTAATGTAGCGAATGTTCGCTGGTTTGCAAAACCAGCCCTAGACTGAGAATTTTACAAAATTTTAAGTAGAGGTATTTCGATCGTCCAGTTGATTACTCACTAATACTCAGACCTTGATTGTCCCTAAAACCGATATTTAATTAAGTAAGGTATCCCATTTCCGCTACCATGCTTAAGGTTTGGGGTTCGATTTCTGAGAGGGCCGACATGAAGTATGTGTTTTTGTTTTTTTTTTATTAATTGAATTGTGGAGATCCTCATCACTTTCTTCTATGCCTTTTACTACTTTTTTTACTTTACTTTGTTTTTAAAATATGTTTTTTTACTGTCCTTTTCTATGTTTTTTACATTTTTTTTAAACTATGTATTTTACTATGTTTTTTACTGTTTTTTTTACTATGTTTTAACACGTTTTTTACAACGTTTTTTAATAAGATTTTTTTCTATGTTTACTGTGTTTACTACCTATTCCTAAAAATATTGTTTTTAATTATTTTTTCCATGTATTAATTTTCGACCTCATGGTGTACTGGTCAACACGTTTGCCTACCGTACAAGATGTCTTAGGTTCGATTATCGATATGATTGATATTAAATTTTGATTTAAAAGAGTGTTTTTACACTAAACATAGTCCCTGGACTGGTACCTGAAACGTTAAACTGATCATTTTACCTTCATGTAACAAAAATACAGAGCTTTATAAAAAAAAAAACTAAAAAAAATTATCTCAAATTTAAATAGGTACAAACGAATCTAATAAATGTCAATCCACAGTAATTTTACCGTGCCGTTTCAATTAAAGCGAAATAGGCTATTCTCCGTCGGATATCACGCGGCTGGTTTGTTTATTTGGAAATTCTTGTAATAATGAACAGACTTTACTAGAAAACGCCTTAAAATACGTTTCAGTTACAAAATCGGTCGTAGTACTTTTTAGCGGTGCCGAAGCATGTGTAGCTCGTGTAGGCGACTGCACCTAAAGTTACCAACTCACGGAAATACAGGTGTGCCTAATGTCGCTCCTCGTTTATTGTACTTTTAATTATAATATTGTCGCTAACTGAATACAGTTTTTCACTCGTAAAACGTATTTTCTAGTAAACTTTTGCAAAAGGAAAACGTTTCCTATTAGTATTTTAAATGATTTTACGTCTTTCTTTATTCCGATTTTAGAAATCTCAAGTCATTGCGATTTGTACATTAAAGTCTGAGAACAGGTCAACAAAGCACCGACTGTGTCGGGGTGTCTGAAGAGTGTATTATGGAGAAATAAGAGTATGCGTACCGATATCAAGGTCAGAATATACAAGCAGTGTGTGAGACCCATCATGATGTATGCTGTGGAAGCCCGGGCTGACACTTTTCATACTAAATGGCTACTCAGGGCTGCTAAAATGAATGCTCTGAGACACTGCATCTACACTGTATCGGTATCTGTGCGATTGTGAATTGTGAAGTGCTTCATAAAAGAAGCATAAACGGAAGAATCTGTAAGTGAGTACAAATTTCTATGCAGTCCACAACATTTCGATTGTATTGATTTGTTTATGACAAAATTTTATAATTTATATAATAAATATTCCCAATCAGCAAAAATGCTGGTATGAGGGGATATAATCACTGGCGGCTCCTGACCGAAAACATTGGCAGTGCATTTCTTTACATTTTGTCAACTTGTATATTATTAAGTTCAATAATATGATAGGTCTGATGTGATAAACGAGCACTAGTATGACATCCCGCGCATCGGAACCAGAAACGCTAAATGCGCCTAACATAAAGCGCACGTTATAGTTAACTAAATTCGTACTAATATCATGTCATTACGCATGTTCAAAGTGACATTAAAAACGAACTTCAAATTTGTGCATGCGTTGGCAATGCCCGGAATATGTATATTATCTACTACCTCTAACGCACAATTCATCGGTATGAAGCATTGTCGGTCTCGCTCAAATGACGATTTTAGGAGATATGATATATTTCTTACAAATTCAGGGTAAAAGATTGTGCAAAACAGAATATGCACGGGACGATTGCGCATGCGTAGAAAAGATGAGAAAACAGTCCGCTAGAGTCGATTTCGCTAGATCTTTTGGCGCTTGTATTGAATATTATGATGTTTACGTGTATAATATCGCAACGAATCCCTGTTTCTTTCTACCTACTTATAACGTATTTTTACTATCAATAAAATTACTTATTTATTTACACAAATCTTTACTTGGCAGTGCACTGCACTTATGCACATACTAAGGAACCGCCTCTGGATATAATATATATTGACACAATAGTTTTAATCGGTAAAATAATATCACATATCACTCGTCACACGGGCTGTAAGAACAGTTTTATTTAGGTGTTTTTTAAGTACGCATATGTTTTGTATATTTTTTAGGTCATTAGAAATTATTTTTTACTCTGCAATTGGAGCACTAATGCAATGCCCTATACATCACTAAATGTGCATAGAAAAATATGAATATAATATGAATAGTAAAATAGAATAGAAAATTAGAGGAATATGATTTGTTATGAAAAAAAAAAACATTTTGCTTTATCAGCATATTTTTACGGCCAATGGAAACGAAAAAAGACAAATTTATTATTTGTTTTATATCCCTAAAGATAGGTTAAGTACTTTATATGTCCATTTTGATAAACCTTATTTTTATGTAAATATTACAGACTTTAATAAATTCTCACTGTTTTCTCCTAAAAATGTATGTTGTATTTTTTATAAATTGGTACAGACCATGCCATTGAAAGTATTGTCCATCGCTAGCAACTACTTTCTCCCATCTTTTTGGCAGCACACGAATACCATCTCCAAAGAACAATTCATCTTTTGAGGTTATCCGCGAATCGAGCCGTTTTTTGGCATCTTCATTAAAATGGAAGTGCTGCTCAGCCAGGTCATGAATGGTCGTTAGGAATAAGGAGTAATCGTAAGGAGCAATGTCCGGTGAATACGGTAACTTTCCGTTTGAGCGTTTCCAGGTAAGTTTTGACTGGCCCTGCAACACGTGGCTGAGCGTTGTCATGATACAATTTTGCAGCATGACAACGCACAGCTAATTTAATTTTACTTTGCCGTGTATTACTTTCCTCGTATTGCGCCATTTTTCCTTCAATATTTGACTCAAACGCATCAATTGTAATCGATAGTGATCTCCCGTGATGGTGTCGTTAGGTTTGAGGAGCTTTACTTAGGTTTGATACACTTTACCCAGCTGATCATGGTACAGAACCAAGATAATGATGATGTTCGGTGATATTCCGACAGAGCATCGTCACCGTAAGTCTCCATAATAATCATATGTGCTTTAGCTGCAGATTAAGAAAAAAAACACAAAAAAACAATCAGTAAGCTTCCCCGCTTCTCTTTTTTGGTACGAAATTCGACATGTTTAGGGCAACGAAAAAATATGTTGTTTATACTTCGGCTGAATAAGATATACTGTCATTTCAAGTCTAAAGATGAGCTTGACGATAAAGTTGGCTGTAGTATTGCCCGATGTAGAAATTCTAAAATAACACCATATGCTGGGAAACAGCAACAGGAGACCTGATTTAAGTCCCTATTATACGAATATTTTTTTTATGGGCGTGAAATAGACAAACAATGTATACTGTTTGCGTTACTACTGCCATAAAGTAAAGTATTAAAATATGTACGCTTGTGGCGTTTGACCGTGAGGTGGGCTCGGTCGAAGCGAAGTTTACTATAAACATTTTTTTTTCTATATTACGTGAATACAGATAATCATATCTTAACACAGGCAAAAACGTTAAAAAATACCTAAGCTGTAGATACAATTAAGTTTTAAAGTATATACGAATTCCGCCAATAAAAAAATATTACATTTGTTGTTATTTACTCAAACATTCTTAATGTTTACTAATATTTCCTTAGGCGATTTTCATATATTTTTTATGGAGTGAAACGAGTGAATAATTTTACTTTTTGACGATTTGTGTTTAAAAAATGGGTCTGAGATAAACATCGGAGCCGGACGGGCGTCGCGTCACAACTCTCCTCAAGGTTGACTTTTTTCGTTACAACTGGCCTTTTGATATGAATCATTTATAGTATATGTATTGAGTGTTTAAACACCGTGTCCCTAGAATGTAGTGGGGGTGTAGGTATATCGTATACCTACACGGCGCACTAACACACTCACGACTCGCCATAAACAGGGTCAAGGTTTCCCACCAACGCGACGCGACGCAACTCGCCACGGCGAAATCGCAAAGTGTGAAGTCTGGAGTATGTGCATTTGTATACAATGTGTATATTTCCATATCATACCATGTGCTAACCATTCTCAGACCATACTGCTGTAAGAAACAAAGTCTGAACATTTCCCGATGTTTGCTGATGAATGTATTTATAATATTATTTCTGTACCTTAAAGGATAAACCACGGAGTCACACTGAATGAAATGTTCAGGAAACAAGATTTAATGATGGTGTGATTTCCAAAACATCGTAACTTTTGAACCAAATGAGATAATTTCAATACACAAGGAACTGTAAATGTAAAATAACAGTTTTTAAATAATAATAGTACCAATCGGTGGTTGCCTTTGGTATAATTGGCTGGGGAGGTTGCTCGTCAATTGTCGTGAACCCTCTAATCAAGGCGCAAAAGCTAATTCTTAGAGTTATGCTTCGGTGTCCTCCGACTTACCCATCTGAACCATTATTTATATTATTAAAGGTACTTGATATCAGACAAATTTATATCAAGAAAGTATTGACAAATTTCTTTTCAGGCGACTCCGGAAGGAGGTCTCAAAAGCACGCCCGTACTAAACTACTTAATACCGAGAACACGTACGATGTTTGCTCGGAGACACTTCATATATAGCTCCAAGAGTGTTCAACGTCTTGGATGAACATATTAAGTTTTCCAAAACAACTGAAGATCCACAATTGTATTTTATCGAGGGGTAGAGACCACTGTATAAGATTGCTTCGGGAATAAATATACAATATCAATGCTGTCTTCATTATTATTCATATACGCATATATGTATATCATCTTTGAATAAACTTAATAGTGATTTTATTTTATTTTATTAACAAAAACGGAAAATCCGCCTTTTACAAAAATTATAATACCATCATATTTGGCTTAATTTTTTTTTTTAAATTTAAATCTAAAAATTATACAAGATATATGAAAAAAAAAACCTAAAAATAATACAACATAATCAGTAAAAAGTGTAAACAATTCAGGAATAAATGTAAAAAATAAATTAAATAATAAAATATTTTAAAGTAATGTAACAAGCAAATCATTAAAACTGTTTCATACAGCCGGGCAAAGTGAACAAAAAATTGTATGTATTATGAAACGCATAAATAAATAAATATTATTACCATTCACCATCTTTGAAAAAGTTCAAAAGGTTTGTTCTATTGGAACAATACCCTACACTAAATATATCAGATACGTGGGAATAACTATTGCCGAGTTCATGAAGTCTGTTTAATACGGCATTACAAGTATACACTGTCCGTGAATTGTTACTACAAAACGGTGGCACATGTCTAGTCATTCTTCTAGGCACCCTGAATTTGATGAGAGATAACAGTTCAGGGCAATCCCACATTGAAATGATAATTTCGAATAAATTTAAAAGGGCTATAATTTTTCTTCTATCGTTAAGTTTGAACAAATATAATGATTTTAGTAAAAAATCGTAATTTAAAAATTCATAAATTATTCTAAGTTTAAAATGTATATATTGAGAATTTTTGATGCTTAATTATTAGTCAATATATATTTTAACTATTGCTTATCGAAACATAAAATTATTTATTATGATGTTTATTAAATTACATATTCTATCATATAGATGTGTTACTATTATTACTTTATTTATTTTTACTATCAATTAATTACCGAATCGAATTATTAAATTACTATAAATTATTTATAACATATTGCCATGTATTATTATATAACTTTTCTGCATTCCATTTCTTGACATGTATAAATTTTTATTAGATAGAAACAAATGCTATACTTTATTAACAAATTACAACAGGGATGGAGAATACCTTAAATAAGGGAATATTGAAGTCAAGGCTTATGACCTGTCATCAGGTATTCTCCATCCCTGTTGTAATTTGTTAATCTTAATGACCCCCGAGGGGATGAAATCCAGTCTTTTGTCTATGAACATTTGAACAAACTCAAATATTGCCATACTTTATTGTAATAGTCGCCGCAATACTAACGTGCCACCGGAAAACTTCATTCGACAATATCGATTTTAGATTAAATATCGAATTATATTATGCATGTTCATTTGAAGGAGTTCGAAACACGATTAAATAAATTAAATCGACGGTAATTTCGGCCACGACCTTATTTCTGCGCCAATTAAAAAAGGTTTTAACTTAAAAAAGTCAAAAATACTATTATGCGTGATGGCCACTTAAAATGAGTTATGTTCACAAATTAACAATATTTTGAGTTTGTCCAAATTTTTGTAGACAAGGAATGGATTCAACTCCCTGGGGAGCTGTTTATATTAACATATTACAACACAGATGAAGAACATTTAAGAGAAGGTAATTTTTTTTTCAATTTCAATTTAATAGTAAAATAGAAGTCCAGGCATTTACAGGGCTTATGACCTGTCAATGGCTGGTTTAAGTGGCCACTTTACACACTGTGTAACATTCACCATTCTGCCTATATTTGAACATCTATATTCCTTCAATTCTTTCATCTGTTGATGTTTGTGAAGTTAAATAGCTGAAACTTTTATTTATGCGGGTGAGATTCATATTCATATAGATGTTCAATTATAGGCAGAATGGTAAATGTTACACAGTGTGTAAAGTGGCCACTTAAACCAGCCATTGACAGGTCATAAGCCCTGTAGATGTCTAGACTTCTATATTACCTTCTCTTAGATGTTCTTCATCTCTGTTGTGAAATGTTAATATAAACAGCTCCCTAGGGAGTTGATTCCAGTCCTTGTCTACAAAAATTTGGACAAACTCAAAATATTGTTGATAAATTACCTGGTCCATGAAGAAGTATAGAAATTGAAAAAATAATCTTTTCAGGCGTTGCCTAGTATGTAGGTGAAATAATTCAATTAGATGAATCTCACCCGCATAAATAAAGGTTTCAGCTCTTTAACTTCACAAACATCAACAGATGAAAGAATTGAAGGAATATAGATGTTCAAATATAGGCGGAATGGTGAATGTTACACAGTATGTATTGTGGCCACTTAAATCAGCCATTGACAGGTCATAAGCCCTGTAGATGCCTAGACTTCTATATTACCTTCTCTTAGATGTTCTTTATCTCTGTTGTGAAATGTTAATATTCACAAATTAGTAACTTTGGATCAATTTTTCCCGTATTGCCCCCTATGCCACCATAATCCATCCCCACAGCAAAACCCGGAATACCGTCAAAAATCCATATTTCGCTCGGGATTATTATTATGTGATCCATATTGCAATTGAAATTAGCTATGCAGAAAGCAGCCAGCCCTTAATTTTGGAAAACTGAGACATTGGTGTTATATTGGTGTTATATTGGTGTAATAAGGTCAATTCTCTGTTCTGCAAAATCAGCCAGGCCGCTTTCATACAAAAAACTGTAAAAATCACCTTCTGAAAATAGTGTCGATCACAAAAATGACATTTATAAATTTGCAGAAAACACTCACAGCACTAGATTTTTTTTTACGGTATAGATAGGGAGAGGAAGGTTAATGCCTCCAGAAATATAGTTTTCTTAAATGGATTAAAGTAAATAAATACATGACTTTTTTAATTTTATAAATTCATTAATTTAAAAATACCTGTTTTAAAATAAATATGTTTTAATACAGATCAGGTTGTAGTTCCGTGGCTAGTGTCTCGGACTCACGGCTTAAAGGTCCGTGGATCGAATCCCACTCCACCCAAACTTGATTACCATTTTCTAGTAGTGAGTTATTTACAGCTCGTTAAAAATGGCCCTCAAAATTAAATATTTGGGTAAATCATAAGAACGAAAATATTTCTTTTTGTAAAAAAATGTCACCTCATATATTCAATACTAGATCTGGCTGTGTTCTTCAAAATGATAATTTTATTTTGATAACTTTTTTATTAAATAATCAAATCAGTTCATTTGTAGGGTCCGCAAAACGGGACAGCGACGTGTCGGTTTTGTTGATTTTAACTAGGCAAAATCAGTCCGACGTGCAGTTGTCTTTTTCGCACAGTATCGGATAGTGGCGAACTGTGATTTTATTTACAGGTAAGCCAAAAAAGATATCATAAATTTTCACCTACGTAGTAAATAATATAATATAAGTAATATGTATTATAAATTGCTACTTTTTCTATGGTTCTGTGCGATACAACAACTCTCATCTGTGAAATCATATAGTGCTATATTATCCATTTACTTCAATATATAACCTATATAAAAGTTTATAAAAAATAACTAAATGAATTCAGATTCTTATTACGATTGAAATGTCAACTGGCCGATTTGTTCTAAAAATGAATAATGCCAGAAACAGCCGCGCCGTGCGCCACATGTCCTGCAATGTGACGCATGAAAGTAATGGTGGTCATAATATGTCAACTGTATTATCTCAAAGAAAAATAGACCTTAAGAAATATTGGTCGAAATACTGTTTTCAAAATCGAGAATCATAAAACAATTTGTGTAATCTGTAAGCTAACTCTAGGAGAAAAAAACCACGTCTTGGTTCAAAATATAGTATACTTGTTTATATCAAGAAATAAGCTGGAATAACCGGCTAGTTTTTTGGCTCACTGTTGGCGCTGGGCGCGTTTTATTTATATATTTATATATTTTTACTTATATTTGGAGAAAAATGACAACCGGTGGCAATAATTTACAAGAAATAATAAGTATTTCTTAGTGTTTGTGTAAATAAAGTTACCATAAAACATTATTATGGATAGTAAAATATATTGGTGAGCTGCGCATAATCGCTTATATACACGATTCGCCCCTGGTATTGGGGAGTCTTTGTGAGAGTGAGATTTCTCTGTTCACAATGTTCAAATACCGGTTGATAAAAATTTCTTAGCCATCGCTTATCTTCAACCCTCCAAGTTCCTCTACGACCTTGAACCAGTGCCAATCTCGTTTTCAGATTTCAGTGCTAGTCAGTTTGTCACCGCCTGAAAATACTAATTACATTTAATATTGTGCAATACGAAAAGTAAGTTTTGTTATTTTTCTACTCTGTGATGAGGAAATATACGACGTGGGAGGTAAACGGACACATGCAGGGTTTTGCATTTCTGGTGTTTTCCAAGTGAAGTGTGTATAAACCTGGGTTTACACGAGGACAATTCAATAGACTAGGCAATTTTGTCCTGTTCCAGCTGCGTGAACGGCTTTGAGCTAACATAAATTGGGAAAAATGCCCACAAAGATTTCAGCGTCTGAGCGTGGGCCATTCCGTTTTTTTATTATTAAAAAGTTTATGGCATATACATATGGTATGACATGACCATGAAAAGAAAAGAAAAGGAAAGAAAAGAAAAGAGAAGAAAAAGAAAAGAAAAACCAAATTAACATATGCTGATATTACGAAAACATGATTTATTTGCAGTATGCATTTTTTTAAGAATGTGTATCTGTTTCTTCCATGCTAATCCAAGACCTCAAACCTACTTTAAACTGTACCAGTGATTTTTTTTTTTAAAAAAGGAAATATTTGCTTTCTTATTATTTATTTATTTATTTATTTATTTATTTATTTATTTATTTATTTATTTATTTATTTATTCACACTTATTATCAAAATACAATTCCATATTTACCCAAATATTTTGATTTTGGGGCCATTTCAACGAGTTGTAAATAACTCACTATTAGAACCCGATTTAATGTTTTGTAGTGCCTTAGTTAGAAGATTGAAGGATCTTGGACCAACATGTAAGGAGTGCCTCTGTGCGAACTTAGTTCTCCATCCTGGAACTGACAGGACAGAACATCAGATCTATTACTAATACGATTTAAATTATTACAAAACGATTCCCTAACAATTATAACAAGATGTATTGGATAATCTATTTAACGCCTGTATAACATCTATTCCCCTGTATGGATGCGAATCGTGGCACCTCGCATAGGCCAAAAATAGCAAAATAGAGTTTGGAGAATAAATGTCTTGGAAGAATCTAAGGTGTGCAGACTGTGCAGTAGTTTGACTCTGTAAGGATTAAAGTATTAAGAGAATAGACGCAGTACACTCCGGTGCCAACTGGCATCAAGCGGAGGTGATATGGCTGGCTTGGCCATGTGCTGCGGGTGTCTCCTGAGAGCCTTAACCACACTTACCTACTTTATAAGGCGTCAGGTTTTCGAAGTCCTGCTGTTCGTTGGCAGTTCATTTCAGAACTGCGGGACGTGAACCTGATTGGGAAGATGCACAGGAGCTGGAAGCTGACAGACATGCTTGGAGGATCTTCGAGGACACCATATACTCGGAGTAGGTAGCGGACATGGAATAATGATGTTGGTGTATTGGAATTGTTGGAGAACGAACTAAATCATAAAAAAGCATTCTTTCTGCCGACATTTTCAAAAGAAAAAATGCGTGGGAGCGACACGAACATGCCGAAAAAATGGCTGTTGTTCTACTGTCTTGTCCGTGCGCGATCAAGCGGTTTGGTTTTAGTTCTGTTTTTAGCTTAACAGCAAACGTGTAATGGATGTTTTTGGTTTGCGCTCGCAATTCTCAACCTACCTACGGCCCGTTGCGTTGTATTGCTGTATTGAATAAACAAATTACGTAGATGGAGAACATTTTAGAAAAGGTAACATGGAAGTCTCGTCTAGTTAGTCTTTTGTCTACAAGCATTTGCACAAACTCAAAATATTGTAATCATATAATGGTTTTTCTTCGTAAAGGCGACTATATTAATTATTATTCTAAGGTTCTGTACGTGTGAAATAGACAACTGGACGAGTGTTTTATACTCGATGGCTACTCGTAGATAAAAATCTAGAAAAAGTAAATCGAAAGGGTTGAGATTTTTATTAAGTTCACAAATTTATATGTATCTTATTGTCAGCGCTATGATTTTTTAAATTCCGCTTCTAGTTCCGGTTAGTTCTGCTGATTGGTCCGTTGACAGCAAGTAAACCGGAAATCTTCCACAACTCTCTCAGCATTGGTTGGTTCATATGAACTAGTAAAGTCGTTAAATAATTTACATTTTTTTTTGCTGTATAATTTAATGCTCTAATTTTACCGTGTGTTGGAAAACATTTTTGTATCCAATTTCCCGTAGGGCTGAAGTTCCTCATTGAGAAAAAATCTTTCCTTGATTTTTTTTTGTAGCTGGCGGGAATTGAATCCGCGACTCCAGTTTCACAGTCAGCCGTCTTACCAATTGCGCCACGGCGCCTTTCTTTCTTTTGATAAATTATTTATCAATAAACACTTATTGGGCTTTTACTGTCCTCCAGTTTAAGCTTGCTCGAGTTGTTCTTCAATAACTCGGCAAGGTGAATAGAGTTGCTTACAGAATTGTTAATTATTATTGTCAGACTATCTATTGGATGTGTTAACATAAGGTTTTTTTAATTGAATAATTAGCACCAAAAGTACAACAAAACGGTTATTTTCAAAAACCTATAAAAAAAACATAACTCATTCATTTCATTATATACGATTTTTTTTTTCACTTTGCCCAGCTATAGGAAACAGTACTTACGATTTTCTTGTTATATTACTTTAAAATATTTAATTATTTGATTTGTTTTTTCATTTATTCTTAAATTGTTTAAACTATCTACTTATCATATTGTACAATTTAAAGGTTTAATTAAAAAAAAAATTTTGTATAATTTTTAGGTTTTAGTTTTGTATAAATCTTAGGGAAAATGATTTTTTTAAATACTAAGCCAAATATGATAGTATTATAAATGTTTGTAAAGGCAGATTTGCCGTTTATGTTAATAAAATAAAATAACTCGAAAACTACGCAAATCGTGGAACATAGATAAGGGTGATTCGGATACCCCTCAATATGCGGCACCTACAATTTACCTTCGGACGTCGCTTTTCCGGCCCCCTCGGCATAACCATTTTTAAAACATTACCTTGGAATAAGTAGGGACATCTTTGATGTTAAATTTTATTTATTACTTGTTTTGATCTTATATTTTGATTATCAGTTAGTGAAACACAAACGCGTGTTTTAATGGCAGAATGAAATAAAGATTCTCGTTTAGAAAAAAAACACAAATTCTATACTAACGTATCTTGGCTTCGTTCCAAATTAATCAGTTTCAAAATGTTCGAATATTCTCACGAATAAATATGACAAGTTAATTATTGTGAAAATTCCAGCCAAAATTTATAGTAAGGTAGAATTTTTTATATACCTATTTATTTTGAGAAAATAAGAAAATGATATTTCTTTCACAACTTATTATTGTTCAAATAAAAATACGTTACTTCCAAAAGGTATTTGTTTAACCATGTGTATTTAACTGTACGTAAAAGTGATTGAAGAAGTACCAGTAAATAAAGTGTCTACATAATAATGATTATTGAATTCTTACATTTGATTAGCTATGCATTTATAAGTAAGTAGTTATTGTATTTGTTTGTTATTGTTATATTAGTATAGAACCACTTATACTTTAAAACATAAAAAAATCTCCATCTTAGAACAGGCTGAGCCATGTTAGATGGAGACTATCCTAATCAGAGGACGCTCCGCATTCATTTTCAAATCCACTAATTTTATATAGATTCCCCGGTAATAAATATGTATACTTATTTATGCAATAAGTTTATAAAATAAATAATAGTTTTTAGATTTTTCATAGTAACATCACGAAAAAAATAATCATGCTTTTTATAAATATTATATTTCTTTATTTATTTAATCCAATATTAAATACAAATACATAGTTTACATATGAAAATGTTTATACATTCAATATAATTTTACTTTTATTTATGGATGTAGCCACTTCACTGCCCTACAGGCACGTTCTAAAGTGTCCGTGTATGATTTATTTTATACATAATTGTACATACTTTCACATCAATTGTTGTGTAAAAATTCAAAAGAAATATGAAAAAAGATTCTAAAACATACCTACATCAATAAATGAGAAAGGACTTTCAAGAAACTAAAATTATATTCTGATATATGAAACATATTCCTCAGCTTCCTGTTTAGTCTTTTTAGTAATGTAGACTGGAGCTTTAAAAATATTGTTTTTCATTTTTTTCACCAATATGTCCTTGCTTAAAAAGTTGTATGGCTTAGGGGCCAGAAAAGTGTAATTCCTTTGTCCGTAATTTCTTTGGGAGCAGAAGAATTGTTTTTTGTCTTTGCCTAGTGTCTTAAATTTGTTTTCCGTCATTATGTATCTCAGGATTTTGATGGAAATGCCATAAAATTGTCTTTATGTATATTTGTCTTATGTCTAGTACTGGAAAATCTGTAAAAAGTCTGTCTGTAGAGTATTGGTAAGGCTTTTTGTTGGCTACTCTTAGTAAGTATAGTATTATATTATCAACATAATCATGCCATTTTTTTTAAATCATTTATTTATTCATATATATGTACGTTACAAAATAAAATATCTTAATTCATACATATAGAAATAATTAGGTACATATAAAAAAAACACATTAGTATACATAATTTCCAAAGAATAATATGTCAAAAAAGTAAGAGAATCTTGTAACGAAAAACCCCCTCAGAGACGTGAAAAATGTCAATGTCCAAAGTGATACTGTTCAACATAGAGATAGCCCCTCCAACAGGCATTACCATTGGCAGGTTGGTTCTGTATATTGGAATGTGAAACAGTCTATGTTGACGCTGTCTAAGGTAATTATCAGGAACATAAAAGCTAATGCTCCGCATAATTTCAGGGTTGTCAATAATACCGCGCAACAATCGAAAGAAGTGCGTAGTTAAATACACATTCCTTTTGGTCTTAAAACTGTTGTAACCAAGCATACCCTGGAGGAACTCAGTGGGATAAAGCCATGGATAATATCCGCACTCCCCCATGTAGAGAAACATGAATATATCTATAGTACATTTAAATATTGTTATTTGTAAACATTTAAAAACAAACTTTTTTTAAATACAAAAAAAAAAACGTCCTTCCAGTTTTTTTTGTTTATGCATTCTCGTCGAATGCAACCCTGGTAGGTCGATGAAAAAAAGATTAACGCTTCTAACTTTTTTTTACAGATTCGATTGAAAATTTTAACATCTACGAGGCGCAGATTTTATATGCCCTTTTTACATAAAAGCGCATTATATGTAAAAAGGGTATATAAAATAAAAACTAAAAGTTACGTTTAGGTTTTTTTTTAAATACGAGTAAGAGGAAAATAAGAAATATAAATGTTTTTAACTTGATGGTTACTCTCAGATAAAAACAAACAAAATAAAACAAATGTGTGCAAAGTGTGACGTATTTTTGGACAATCCAGATGACGCGATAAGAAACGAGGCCACAGGAAGATATATCGACTTTTTAAGAAGTGATAAAAATGAAAATAAAATATGAAGGAACGCTAGACCCTTAAAAATTAAATACAGCCCAAAAAGCGAAGTAATAAAAAACCGTATAAAAAAAAAACAAACTCTTCGATAAATAAAAGTAGTGGTTCGAGAGTTCACCTCCCATGCTTGAGGTCATGGGTTTTATTTCTGCTAGGGCGGAAGTGTAGTTTTTAATGCGTTTCTACTCTGCAGTATTTTATTGCACCTGGGCTGGAACACCTGAAGTGTAAAACTCGTCACCTTATCTTCCACGTAAAACTGATATAGGTACCCTGCAATTTGAGAGCAAATTCAATGTCCTATACACCACTGGGTGCGGATAGTAGAATTATGATATAGAATGATGATATAGATTAGCTTTCTTATAATTTACACAAGTATTTAAAAAAAGAAGTGTTAAAGGCAAAACCAACAAAGCAAAAAAAATGTGCATCGTATCATCACTATGATTTTTTTAAATTTTGTAATTGCCCTCGACGCGACGTCATGATTTAGTCAGTGAGTTTTCCTGACATTCAAAAGTATTAACTTCTTATCCGTTAAAACACGCTAAACGTCGAAAAACATGGCTACCCTGGAACCGGTAATCTATCACAACGCTATAATGAATTAGTTATTGCTTTGTGAACACGTGTTCACTAGAACATGTGACGTTTCAAAATAGTAAATTATTATTCAAACCATTTTTACGAATTTTTTCATACATTTTCGTAGAACACCAACGCGCAATTGAATGCTGTAATTTAACCCCTCGTAAGAAAACATATTTTTATCAAATTTCCCGTAGCGCTGACCTTCTTCATTTCGAAGCCATTTTCTGGCAGTTGAAAACAGCCGTGTAGGAAAACTATATATATTATATCGTGGTAGAGAACCGCAGACCTGTCGATTTAGGTTACGCGACACTGCCACAGTGCCACGGGACCACAACTTGTCTGTACTCTTGATTAATGATAATTAAAATACGTTGTACGGGTCTTGCCGCATTTTCGCTTTGATTTGTTATTTAGTGTGCCACACCTATTATGTACTAAATTTAATTAATTTCTGCCAGTAAACTGAGTGGATTAATAGTTTAAATAGAGATTAGAATATATCGTACATCTGATAAAATAGGGACAAAAAACTTCTTTTTAGTCTAGTATGCAGAATAAATTATTTAAAAATTCTCATACGCTGAAAATTTACGATTTACCCGCTTGATGGCTGTATGACATACTTATTTCTTCTTCTTATCCAGTCTTATTCTCTCCACTGCTGGATAAAGGCTTCTTCTCAACGTCTCCATTCCTTCCTATCACCCGCTTTCATCATCCATGATTTACCGACTTCCGAGGCAATGTCATCGACCCATCTTATCCGTGGCCTTCCAGCACTTCATTGTTTGTCCATGCTCTCCACATTATTATTCTGGGTGTCCACCTGCCATCATTTTGCCCCACGATCCATGATATCCACGTCTCCGGTTCGACACCTTATTTCTGTGTTGCTTATTCTGTCTCTTAGACATTCACTGAGCATCTGTCTTTCCATGGATCGTTGCGTGTATATTAGTTTCTAACTACTTTTTTGTGTTACACACATGATTTCTAATCCGCATGTCGTCACCGGCAATATTCACTATTCATAGATTTTTCTTTTTAAGCATACGGGGACTTGTTTATTTTCAAAAATATATTTCAAAAATATATAGACATACTTACACCCGTATGCAGAGACAAAACTTAAGGTGAGGAAAGTACATTCTAATTTCAAATGCAGAGAATAACCCGAAGGTGAAGACAATAGAATGTACTTTCCTCACCTTAAGGTTTGTCTCTGCATACGGGCAAATTACACTTGCCCTTATTTTAATGCCGCCGTTCTCAAACAGAGTCAATCGAGATTTTCTTTAAAAACTTATTATTTCATTTAAAAAATAAATAAATACAACAATGTTTTTAACCACTTATTTTTTCTAGCAACCGGTTTCAAAGCTACACAAGCTTCTCTATCAAGGTATAATTGACTAATGAATCTTATACTATTTTATTTTGTTAGTGATTACTAAATGTTTCAACTGCGCAACTTGGAAATCTTAGAAATTGAAAAAGCAATTCATAATAAGAAAAATATCATAAATAACCAAATAAACAGTACTTCCTTTCAGTTCACTCCTGTCTAGTTTAAAAGATCGTATCCATCTACTTTACACTTCCTATATTTGCAAGAACAACATCACCAAAAGACTTGACTTAATAGCTTTACATGTTCCGATGTACTATTTTTTAATCACTGTTAAAATAAAATAGGACAAGATTCATATGTAAATTATACCTTGATAAAGATTGTGCAGCTTTGAAACCAACCGGAGGGTAGAAAAAATAAATTTGTGCAAAACAGAGTTTTTTATATTTATTTTATTATAATGAAAAACAACAAAGTTGGTGCTTCAAAATAAATTCAATAATATTGAGTTAAATATTTTTAAAGATAAATCTAAATACATATGTATGACACTTCAGCATTCAAAACAAAATAACTCGATGAAAAAAACATGGCTTAAAGACAACGTGTTGTTGAATTTTTTGGCCGTCCTGGAAATTCTGCTTTTTTGAGTTATGACTATTTTTTATCGGATGTGCGATATTGTATATCTCGAAGTTGCGACAGGGTTCCTGGTAAACGAAGAACCGATGTGGTCCACTTGTCCGAATTCGCGGAACCGTTGCTTGGTTGCGGACATTTTTTTCTCAGGAAATGTAATTCGGATGCCAAGTTTTTTCCTCTACTCTTGTGCCAACTTCCATGTCCAAACGGGACAATAAAGCGCCTGCGTGGGCACCCTGTACCGAGGTGGATTTAATGGATTAATGACGGATAGAAAGATTTAGAAAATGTACATTCAAATCGGCGACAGTGTAGAAAGGGGTTTATTAAAAAAACGTAATAGAATTTATATTTAAAAAGTTTCTAATATATCTATTAAGTCATAATTATTTCTCCTATTCGCAACCAGTGGTGCATAGGGCACTGCATTGGTGCAATTTGCAGTGTATCTTGTTTATTTTTCTTACATAGAACGTAATGTGTACAATATTACGCTTCAATAGGAATAATTAATTATAAGATTATTCTAGTTGTAATATTTAATTTTTAACAATATCTTATTTACGTTTTTATGACCTTCATACCTGCCCTTAACGGTACCGGTTAATAAGATACTTTTATAAGTTGAATATTACAACCAGAATTATCTTCTTTTTTTAAAAAAAAGAGAATACAACTCTATAAAAAAAGGTTTTAACTAAAATTAAATATATATTTTTAAGTATTACCGAAGGCATAAGAAATAACACGAAATGGCACGTAGAAATAAATAAAAATGTCACAAAAATGTAAATGATTTAAAATGCTTGTATTTCTTTTCAAAAATAAAAAAATAAAATTTTGCTTCAGCCACTTTCATGTTTAATTTATTATCTTCAAATTATTTTAACAAATTTGAGTTCAATACTTGGTCTTTATTAAGATCCCAGATATCTAAGTTTAGTCTAAATTTGAAATGGCGTTATCTACCGGTCTAAAAGTAATTATATTTTAGTACGATAAAACTTTTAAGTATATTTTTTAACAGAAATACTTTAAAAAAATATTGTTATTATCTAATTTATGTTTTTTATTATTGCGCGATTAAAAAAATACATTCTTTTTTTAGCGTTTTACCAGACTACGGCTTTAAACTAGAATCCTTAAAATTTATTTTGATTACAAATTATCATTTTCGGTTCAATTTTGCCTATTTATTTATTGACCATCGAGGATTTTCGCCTGTGTTGTGAAAATTTTTGTAAATTATTTATTATTCTTGAAGATGTCTGCTAAGGCAAAAACCCTGTCCTTTATGATAGATAAGAGAGTTGAATAAAACAAAACCAAAACGTTTGTTTATTACATCGTTAAAAAATCTTTTTTCATTTTAATTTTTTTTTTTTTAAGAGAAGAGTTTTATTAAGATTTGTCTTACAACATAAATATTATTTTTTGTCCTTTTTACCAACGGGATTTTTCCATCAATTGCTGATTGCTGTCATTGGATAGGCGTCAGGGATTACGGGAACAGTCACGATGTGTTATGTGTGCCACACTGCACAGGAAGTGTGTTCTGTAACAGAACATGGCGCCCTTGGTGAAGATTGACTTCCGGAAAATGGCAAACACGATGAATAACTTTTCTAAATGCGGATATACTGAAATGATTTATCTTCCGCGGATGGTTCGTTTATTTTATTCATGATTACATATTTATGTCGATGAAAATCAATTCGCAAAAGTTGAAATTTCATCGTTATTCCGCACACAAAGGTGCATTAAGCACTGGATTAGTATTATTATACGCGTATTTGAAAAAGCTGAATAAAATGTATTTTAATAAAATTCAAAAGATCCAGCTATTTTGCTTTTGTTGATCTATTTCCCATTTCTGATTTTTAAATAAATTAAAGTTTCAGTTTACATCGAATTGCTGGGTATAGCATATTTTGATGGTCCAGTAACCAGTAACTTGGGCAATGGTGACCTTAGCTGTCAACTGTCAGCGGCCGAGCGGCATGTTCATAAATTCGTGTTTATAAATTTTACGAAAATGGCCGCGCGCGTGTTCTGATATTCACGCGAAACGTGATGGCCGATTTGAGTAATGCGACTGTCAAACACTGAATAGAATGAATGCCTTTTGAATACCTTCTGCCTTCATAACACTGAATATGTAAGTGATATAAAATGTTTGTTAAAACTGTTAAATGTGTGGTTTTTCAACAAAACCTACCGAACATTTTTTAAAATACCTACCTACCAACTTGTATTTTATTTTTGAAAATTATTTTACAACTTGGATTGTGTGAAAATCTAGAAATTTGCATTTCTAGCTGTAGACAATTTATTTTTATTGAATTGGCGATTTCATAAAAAAATAATATTTTCTAAATGTTATTAAGTATTTGTATATAACCACTTATCGACTTTTCTATGTCTACCAGTTTCGAGACGTACCTATTTCTTCGTCAGGACACCAATTAAATAATATTTCTATTAAAACTAAAATCACCTGAATGTAAAAACACGCCTCGGCTGTATAAAAAACCTAAAGCTAAACTTTTAGACCAAATACAATGTTTAAAATATATATTTAAGAACCAAAATTTATTTACGACTAATTCAAATAGATCAATTCAAAGAAGAAATCGTGTGTTAGAAATACCACATTGTAAAACGAGGCTCGAACAGAGACATGTATATTTTATAGGCCCAAATTTTTTTAATTCTTTTTTTACTGATAATATTTCATTGATTCCAAATTTTCCTTCTTTTAAAAAACATGCTTTATCCTGGATACAAACTAAAGGTATGAACTCTTTTTTTCTATGATATATTTTTTTGCCCTTTAATAATAAGTAATATTTTTGTGTTTTTTTTTTAATTTCCTTTTTTAATTACTATAAAAATAAATACCATATTATCTTTTACAGAATATTTTAATTTTTTCTTTCTTATGTTACACAAAAATATTATAACTGTCTATTATTTATTATAGGAGCAAAAATTCATTACATTTTCTTGTATACCCACGAACAGGCCATGCCTTTGTGGGATTTTTTGTTTACCATTTTTACTATTTATATGTATTTCATTGCTATGTAATTATGCTTTATTTTTTAGTACTCTGATTATCACTTATGTTTATTGTAAAAATACAAAAAAATAAAAAAACCACAAACAATTGTAAAGATTTTGAAATCACGAAAATTAGGCAGAATGGTTATGACTGATTGCAGTTCCGTGGGTATTGTGGAGGAATCCGAATCAGGATGTCGGAAGTTCGAACCCCGCTCTATAAAAAGTTCTTTCCCATTACGCTAACACGCTGATTTACGATTTAAAGAAAATGGTCCCAAAATTGACATAGAGTGGGTGCTTTAGTATTTGGGCATGCTACAGTAATTGGATATTCTAAATTTAATGGTCAAAAATAAATTAATGTAATGCGTTCATTTTAAGAGAAACCACATAAAAAAGTGGTAATTAAAAAATATTTTATATTGGAGACTAACTCTTAGGTTAACGTGTTTTTGACTATTAGATTAAGAGTATCCAATGAGGAAGTTCAGTTCTACGGGAAATTGGATACAAAAAATATTATCTTCTTAGCAAAGTTTTTTTTTTAAATGTACAAAAAAATGTATTTCAATAAAAGCGAACTACTTTGAACGACATCACTAATTCATATGAATCAACCAATGATAAGAGAGCTGTGGAAGATTTCCGGTTTACTAACCATCAGCGGGCCAATCGGCAGAACTAATGTAACTAATTCGTTTCGTAAATTCATTCGTATCGTACGGTCGAAATATGGTTTTGATATTGCTTTAGAATGAGATGGATATATGACGAACGACCGAACTTACGAAACGAAATCGTGACAGAATAAGCCTTCTGGAAATCATCTGTAAATAACTCACTATTAGAAAATGGAAATCAAGTTGGGGTAGAGTGGGTCTCGAACCTCGGACCTCTGATCCGTGAGTCCGCAACGCTAGCCACGGGACCCGACTCTAAAAACCCGATTTTAAATTTTATTAATAAACCCTTACGGGTTACATCCATTTAACAAAATATTTTTACTTTTCAAATTCATATTCTACTGTTAATGATAATATTTTTAACATTTTTTGTAAAGGTTGTCTTTTGTTTAGTTTTGTCTGGTAGTTAATTGTATAATTTCAGTCCCCGGTTTATTATGTTTATATATGCGGCTCGACTGTGGAATCATCTCCCATCCACCATCAAAGATGTTACTACATTATCTCTGTTTAAATCACGTCTGAAAAAACATCTCCTTTATCTTCCTTAATATCATTAATTGTAGTGCTTTCACACTTATAGATTACGCAGACAGGGTATAGTCTAAGCTTATAACCGAGTTACACAGTTTAAACCCGCGTTGTGCCAGCGAGTACCCTGCAAGACATCGGACCCTCCCGTAATCTCTCCTCCTTTCCTTTTTCCTCTTTTTTCTTTTTTCCCATTGAGTAATAGTTTTTATTTAAGGTAATTTATAAAGAAATACGTTTACTTCTATTTTTATATATCTTTAGCTTTTTAATCTTTTTTTTTCTATTGAATATATTCTGTAACTTGAATTATAAAAATAAACTTTTATTTTATTAGTTAGTTGGAAGAAATTGCCATTTGGCAATAAGCCCGCCAATGTACAAATAACATTATGTACAAAAAGTTAAATAACTATAAGTCTTGAATGTCGTTGTCTCGTTTTAGAAGGTTGTACATGATATTTTTCTAATATTCTCGTATTGTGTCCATGTTTACTGCAATGTTTTTCAAGTTTTTGTTGTTCGTCTACAATTACATCAGTGACTAATTTATGAATAAAGTTTAAAAAGTTCAGTTACATTTAATTGCTTAGTTTGTTTAAAGAGTTCTTTGTTTAAACATATTTTTTTAAATCAATGAGTGAAATTTTAAAAGTATCATTTTCAAAACTCATTAACGGGTGGGTGCCTTTTCTAAACAATTAAAAAACATCGAATTCATATGATGGTTTCAGTTTTGATAATTATGATTAATGAATATTGCTTTGTTGTCCTCAATAGATATGATATATTATAATAAAGTGATTTATTAGATAGGTAAGCACATTAATATTAATTATTTGTTACCTATATACTCGCATAGCTCGTTCTTTGTGTAACTTTTACGACATAAAAATAAAACAAAAGCAGTTCGAAGCAGAAGCACGTGTGTGTAAATGTCAGTGTTTGGGGTTGTGTATGTCTAAATGTGCGTATGCATTATCGAATATCAGTAGGTTTCTAGTCAGCGACGGCAATAGGTACTATTATGTGTTTTGTCGGACGTTTTCTAACAATACTGCACAAAGAAAACTAATGAAAGAGGGGGGCAATGAATCTTGGGAACAACCCGCAACTGATACAAATAGTGTCTAAGAAAAAAAAGATTTGATGGTGACGAACATTGGCGTCTCGCGGCGGCAAAAAAATGTTAACCAATTAAAATGCAATTCTTGTCCTTCTGTTTACGTTAGAAGAACATCAAGAAATTCCGATATTCGAGTTAAAGAACATTTAAGCTGTCTTCACAATAACAATTTCTCCGAATTCACAAGTCACCTAATCGATTTTAATCATGACTTTAATGAAAATATAGGAGTTGAAATCTTACGTACAATCAATAAAAGGTTTGTTCGGACCAAATCTATACCTACCTAGCCGTGCTTCCCATTTCCTAGCGCACTCTACGCAATAATAATTCTGTGCCGGAACAAACATTTTATTATCAGTACAAAATCTAATATTATCGACTGAAGTGCTTTACTATCATTTCCATAAGCGAGCTGTGCCTGCGTCATTTAAGACCGCCAGATCCATCTAGACAAGCTGTGCCAGCATCTTCCGACTGCCAGCTTCACCAGGGTTCCGGCAATCGTCACGCCTCATCCATCAGCAGGTTTGTGGAGTTGCGCAACCTTCCTTCCCTAACAATACAGTCCACTTACTAAATTTTTCTTCTCCTAGGACGAGGTATTCTTTACACCTCGTCCACTCCTCAGGGTTAAAAGTAAATAATATGGAAATATTTCACATTAGAAAAGCTTTAAAAAAATGTTCATTTGGTCAATAATTAAACAACCTTTCAATATAGCCCGTTATACGATATTCCATTGTAATGTACACCCTAAACCTATTGAACTCAAGCTCCTCCTTTCACATTTTTGTGCAGCAACGGTAACAAATTCGGTGAAGGTGTATCGTGTGAGGTGTATGTAAGGTGTATCATTTTGCATGTTAGTTTAATTGGTGTCCTGACGTTGAAACCGGTAGACATTTACAAATATTTAATAACATTTAATTCCAATTCATTTACATGATTCAGATTCTTAAAGAACAGATTTTTCTTATGATGAATCCATCGTCCTAAAAATTGTAATCTCAAACGCGACTTAAGTGGAGACGAACGAACACACAAAATGTAGATATTAGGGATCTGTATAAGCTAGTTGGCCTTGTGGTGTAGTGGTCAGCGCGTTTGCCTACCATGCGAGAGGTCTCGGGTTCGATTCCTGACATGGTTGACATGAAATATTTATTTAAAAGGGTGTTTTTACACTAGAATATTTATGATTACAATGGTTGGGCCACGTGCACAGAATCAATGATAACCGTACCCCAAAAAAGATTGTTTATACAACTCCAGAAGGCAAACGAAGCAGAGGCAGACCAAAAGTAAGATGGCTGGATGATGTGGAAAGTGGCATTAGAGCGATTGGCCTGACGAACTGGAGAAGAGCCGCAGGATGCAGGGACGAATGGAGACAAATTCTGGAGGAGGCCAGGGGCCACAATGGCCTGTAGCGCAACTTTTTTATATATTTTTTTAAATGGGAGCGGCTTTGTTATTAACCTTTCTTATAATATACAAAGTTTATGTTTCAAAAGTGGATTTTTCTGCAATTAAATTTCTTTAAATTCGTCTAAACTGTTGGGATCAGGAGAGATATACTAATGTGGGCCAATCAGGAACTTCTCATCATCTGCTTATGTGGAGAGGAAACACTTAAAACTCTTCAGGAGAAGCCGGCCTGTTGGCAGTAGTCAACAGGCCTCCGTTCCACTAGAGGAGTGTTCGGCATTTTGTTCCCTACTTTGGTTTATTTTACCAATTGCCTGCACTATATTGACCATGTATGATACTACCTCTCGTGTGAGTTCTTTATTAACTATCACCGATGGGATGTCGCATAGATCTTCACTCAAGCTTTTGCATCGCGCCTCCAGCTGTTTGAAAGCTGAAAAGGGGGCAATGCATCAACATCAATGAGGGACATCTTGAGGAGTTTCGTCGTTGCATGGGCATGTAGCACCACCGATGATGATGACTAAAATATTTATTTACATTCATAATTTAGAGTGCACTGGACTTACGCATATACCAATAAACCACCTTTGGTGTCCGTGTAAGTTTTACTGGTTTTCAATTTTCATTAAATTTATATACTGTTTGATACTTTTATGTACCTACATTACAAAACACGTATATATTTACCTTCATTGTTTGCTTCAGAAAAATTAACAATAAAATTTGATTGTAAAAAACCTCAAAATAAAAATACACAGTAATTAGAGTAAAGGGAAGCTATCCTCTGAACTTTCTTTCTGGATGTTTTTTTTATTTTCTATAGATATTTAACATAATCGTGTCTCTGTGGTTTTTTTTTATTTTGATTTGAAAATATTTTGTCTCAAGATAAAATATTTTCATTCTGGTTTAATTTTCTCCTCTCCCGGCGCCACCTCTGCTCCCTGTGGCAGTATGAATCACGCGTTGGCCCGGAGCCAAGGGGCAGTTGAATAAGAGAGACAAGTACCGAGCAGATTTACTTTTTCTGTCCACTCGACACTGCACTCGGGTTAAAATTAAATTCTTAAACGCCACTGTTCTTGGGTAGGAGACGTGGGAGTCAAAGGACCTTTGTTCCGTATTCCTCAATTCTGTGTTCCCATCAGACTTACGTATGGTGTTATCAGAGTAGAGTGCAAATCTGAGACATGTATAATTGATGAGATTAAGAAAGGGTTACTGAGATGGTTTGGTCGTATACAACGAATGAATGACGAAAAAATGGTAAAACAGTCAAATATATAGCGAGAATGAATGGTAACGTAGGACGATTTAAAAAGACGTGACATGATCAGATTAACCAAAATCTGGTCAAAGTCCGGTCATATCTAAAGCAGACACAACCGAAGGGCATGTAAGACAAGATGTATGAATGTGTAAGAAACCAGGAGTATATGTGAATATTATATTTTTTATTTTTTTTATTTTATTTATTGGGGATATCAACAGTAATACATTTAACAAAAATACAACAAATAAAATATACAGAGAATAAAACCAATGACAGATATCCACAGAAATACATTAAATACACGTACAATACATACTAGTGTGTTTGTGTGAGTGTAAGTGAGTGAGAGGGTGGGTGTTATATTGGAATGAGGGTGGACATGTGTGTAAATATTGCACAAGTGTCAAGTGTCGAAAATATAAATATATTTAAAATATTAAGAATTAGATATGAAATATAATAAAATAAAATAAAATAAGATAAAATAAGACTTTATTATTGAAACTAAGTATAAGACAAAAAAGTATGTTTTAAGAAGCGCATTTTAAATGTTATTTTATGAATACATAAATGTCGCTATTTCCAGCCACTTTGATTTTTGGTCAATATGACTGCTTAAGTTTTTTTACATTAACCATCTCCTTTATTTCTTCTGTTTAAAAGCAACAGAAACTCATATGGTTATATTGATCGCTCAAAGACAAAAGGTTGATTTACTCGGTTACAGAGGATATAGCCACGTTTGTTGTTTAGCGTCACAATTAACATTTATAAAATTTGTACAATTGTCACGTCATGTCATACTATAACTATTACATAGAAAAGTACCCAGAAACTAAAATGCAAGTAACGATCCATGGAAAGACAGATGCTCGGTTTATGTCTAAGAGACCGAATTATAAATTAAGAAATAAGGCGCCGAATCGAAGTCGTGGATATCATGGATCGTGCAGCGAAATTGAAATGGCAGTGGGTAGGACACTCGGCGAGGCAAAATGATGGCAGGTGGACACCCAGAAAAATAAAGTGGAGACCACGGGCAAACAAAAGAAGTGTTGGAAGGCCATATAAAAGAAGGGTCGATGACATTGCCTCGGTAAAACATGAATGATGAAAGCAGGTTTTAGGAAGGAATGGAGACGTTTGGAAGAGGCTTTTATCCAGCAGCCCCAGGCAATGGGATCATTATCATAACGGTGTGATCGCAGCAGATAACGAGAGGATGAAAGGCGAGCTTCTGGCGCCTCCGAACCAGAACCAACCAGCTAAGGGAAGGTAACCCCGACAGAAAAATTTACCAGAGAAGGCAACGGGAAACCACTCTGGTCATATTTTCCCAGGAATCACTATGGCGAGTACATCTAACAAGCAGTTGTCCTGCCCTCGAAATAGCGCAGGACTGAAGTGGTTTCACTGTAGTGATTGCTAACGTTGGGAGGATCTGATAAGGCACCGCAAGAAGAAGAAGAATACGTCATACTCTATACAAAACTACAAAATAAAAATAAAATATTAGTCACCATTATTCTATTTCACCAACCTTAAGGTACCTTCATTTTTGTTAAGTACACGAAGGTAAAATGATCCGTCTTACAAAATTATTAAATTCTCAAACTGAGATGTAAACCATGAAAGCATCACGTAAAAATTATTTAAACCTATGTACTTGAGCTTTATACAATAAATCTATGTATCTAATATTATGATAATCTTACCAGTTATATCTTTATAAACCTGTTAAAATCTCCAGTGAGTTATGGCCGCCTAATGTGATTATTCATCATCGTTATTGGTCTATGGTACATGAACACGCGAAAATCAAAATAATTTTAATCCATAAGTATCGAGTGTTAACATACATTGTGCCAGCTTTTTTTTTAATTTGAAAATTAAAAACCAAAACTAAAACAAATTAGGAATGCTGTACGTCATTCAAAATAATTTTTTCTGCTCTATAAGATGTTGTGTTTGCTTATTTTTTTTTTTTTTTTTTTTAGAATGGGGTGGTGCCAATATATTAAACCCTCTGAAAATAGTACAAAGATTGATTATTAAAGTAATTTTAAAGAAACCCTTATTATTTAATACGGAAAGTCCATGTAAATTATTTAAAGTTCATACAGTAGACACTATTTATAAAATAAATTCCATTATACAAATTTATAAAGAAGAAAAAATAAAAGAATTTGAGATTATCAGTCACTCAGATACCAAAATGATACTAAAATCCCTAAATTCCACATAAGTCATGGTCAAAATAATTGAATGAATGTATTATTATTTTCTATTTTTCTTTATATATCCCATAAGATTTTTTTTTTCTTGTGTAATCGTACATTCAAAATTATATAAATTCTAATAAATAAATAACTATAACAGTGTAAGTCCTATAACTTATAACCTATAACTCCAAGCACAAGAGTTAGTCTCTTTTTTTGGAGAGTTACAGTTATAACATTTACTAGATGTATAAAAGTAGATTTGTATAAATTTAAATAAACATGTGCCATTTATGAAGTTTATTAATAATAAAATATAAAAAAGTAGTTTATTAACTAATTATTAACTATTAAATACACAAATAAATAAAATGTATAAACACAAAACTTAAACACACTTTTTTCTACAAAACGCTCAGTTTACCCTGAAGATGGCTCCTGCAATGGTAGCCGAAACGTCGGAACAAGTCCAACACACACAGTATTACCCAAAAAATAAACAAATTGATAACAGCGACCGCGAAAACCTTCGCATCTATTTATAATTATTATAACCTATCAAAAATATTCATTTTTGAATACATAATTTTTGTTGCAATTTTTTTTTGTTTTACCGAGTGCAAAAATATTTACAGCTTGCCCACTGATAGAAATATTTATCTTATCAATTAAGCACACGCGATAGATTACAAAGGAATGTTTGAAATAAATATTATTGATAACGTATTACGTATGTAGGGATAGGTAGTAAACGATAAAAATAATTGATAAATAATTATATCTATTGAGAAAATTTCATTTGAACCTGTTGCCATAAATATTATTTCATATAAAATCGACATATCGATTTCAGTAAGTGACATGGAGAAAAATGCAATTTTTATGTATTTCATGTGATATTTAGAAGACAAAATTGTTCGATAAATTTTGTGTATTTTGATAATTTATTACACGAAGCTCAGAGTTATAAATTTCTAGAGAAGCCCTAAAGCTCTATTTCATAAAACAAAAGCTATCAAATTTTTTGGTTTAATTTTTAGTTTGACAACAAACGTGTAACGGACTTTTTTGTAAGCGCTTACAATTCTCAACCCAAGTACCTACCTCCGGCACGTTGTAGTGCTGTAATCTGTAGCTTACTTTGTGGTCAATAATCATAGAATATTACTCAAAGACATGAAGGCATGATGATTAGTTCTAGGCTTCAGATACTTACCCACAAAATTGTGAAATGTAATTAAAATACTCTTTGAAATGCGAAATTTAACTGAGTTCCGTGGCTAGTGTCGCAAATTCACAAAACTGCGCTCGAATTCAAATGAAAAACCATGTATAAATTAAGTGTGCATTTTATTTTCTTGTGTGGGTAACACCGAATACGTGCCTATATTTGGGGTAAAGTAAAATATCGTAAATAGAAGCGGTGCGCAAAGCGTTAAATTAATCTTCACAAATTACTATTCAACTAAGCCATTTTTTTTTTTTTTTGCATATCGTATTATCAGCGCTAGGATTTTTTTAAAGTTTTATATTTCTGAAATAACTCCGCGTGTGACGTCAGAGGTTGTTCACTGTTACTTCTTCCCATTGGTTCGTATGAACCAGTGACGTCAACCAAAGTAGTGCGTTTTTATTAAAATAGTTTTTATTATTTTTTTCGCACATTTTCAAGAAACTTTGCCCTACAATTTAATGCTCTAATTTTTAAGAGCTGAAGTTCCTCATTCTCAGTCAGTCTAATGTTCCTTGATTTTGAATATTATTGGCTCCGGCGAAGTTAGCCACCATTTTACGTATATTTATACTGGTAATTAAAGTAATTAGGTAAAACGTTGTAAAGCAAGTCTTAAAATAAACATCAAATATATTTTATGTTTTAATACTGCAAATTATTTATTTATTTATTCATATTTTTTTGTCTTACAAACTATAATTAATAATAAAAATAATGTGCCCTCATGGGTTATCCGTGCCGAGGACACTTAAGAATATACTTTTTTTTAAATAATATTTTTACATTTAAGAATAAACAAAGAAGAGTTAATTTAAAAAATCTTCAGACAGTTTGAACACTACGTATTTACGTTTATAATTAATTTATGTTCATCTATATTATTTATATTACAAAACGCACAATGAAAAGAACAAAAACCTAACATAAGCTATACACTTGTGGAATGTGGAGCAGTTGAATCAATATTGGTTTAGGCAAATAAGACAATCCATTTTACTTCTACCTAGCTGCACTATCCATTTTTTTATAGCCCCTTTGAACATTTTCTCGTTACTAATTGTTTTAATAGATAGTGGAAGTAGGTTATAGATTTTAATTGAATACTACTCAAAATCCCTTTGTCCGAAAGTGGCATTAGTTTGTATTTGTTTAAGTTGTCTTTGTGTTGAGGATCTAGTGATTATATTATTTGTATGTGATGTATTGTAGTGGTAGTATAACAAGGATCATTTTCCAAAAATATGCTTAGTAAAATCAATGTCATTTTCACAACCCATAAACGACATTTCTCTTTACAATCTCTAAAAATACAACATGTTTTCTAAATTGTTAAAATTCGAGATAAATGCAATCCATTACTATCGAAAAATGTGACAGGTGACAGATCGCCGGCTTATTCCAGAGTGATACCGCGTTGGACGCAGGTATAACGTGGAATAAGTTTCTATGGTCGCTATCCCGGCTCTATATCGGCTTTAACTTTATGCGAGGTTTATAAGTAAGAATTTTTACTATTTTTTTTTATATTTTTTTTTAAAGAAATATTTGCGTTCTAATGATTTACCCAAATATTAAATTTTGAGGGCCATTTTCAACGAGTTGTAAATAACTCACTATTAGAAAATGGAATCGAGTTGGGGTAGAGTAGGATTCGAACCACGGACCTTTGGTCCGTAAGTCCGAGACACTAGCCACGTGACCACAACCCGATTTACTATACCATCCTTAATTTCATACCAGGTTTATAAGTAAGGCCATATACATACAGTCCGCACGTCAACATTGGTTAAGCGTTTCGGCCATTTTAGGCTTATTATTATCTTAATTATTTTATTTATTTTATTTTATTAACATAAATGGCAAATCTGCCTTTTACAAACATTTATAATATTGACATATTTGGCTTAATATATATATTTTTTTAAATAACATGAATTTCCTTTTATCCAAGATTTATTAAAAAAAATTAAACAAAAAATTATGCAAGATTTATATTTAAAAAAAATTAACCTAAAAATTATACAGCATATTCAGTAGAAAGTTTAAATAATAAAACATTCTGCAGTAAAACAACAAGAACATCATAAGTACTGTTTCACACAGCTGGGCAAAGTGAACAAAAAACTGTAAATATATATATATTATGAAATTCATGAATAAATAAATATAATTACCATTCACCATCTTTGAAAAAGTTCAAAAGGTTTGTTCTATAGGAACAATACCCTACACTAAATATATCAGATACGTGGGAATAACTATTGCCGAGTTCATGTAGTCTATTTAATACGGCATTACAAGTATACACTTTCCGTGAGTTGTTGCTACAAAACGGTGGCACCTGTCTAGTCATTCTTCCAGGCACCCTGAAGTTGATGAGAGATAATAATTATAATCAAACGTTTCGGATTATTATTGAGATGTTTGATCTTTTCCCAATAAGACGAAATATTTTTATAAAATAATCCAAAATAGTAGAATTTATTTATTTTTATTTATTTTATTTAAATTTCTTGTTGTGCACACAGTGCTATATTGGTATAATTGCAGTGTTATTACAAAAAGCATAAACCTAACACATCACCAATTACGTACACAAGACAATATATAATACAATTTCTGACAGGACAACAAAATGTGACAAGAATATGTTTAACGCATGACTCCATTTGTGTAAAATTCATGTCCAGTTTTTAATACTACTACTACTACTACTACTACTACCATCACGCCATTTCCCCGTAGGGGTAGGCAGAGAGAATGGACCGCCACACACGTCTATCCTGACATACACTCCTAGCCTCTTCCACATTCATACATCTTGTCATACATGCCCTTCGATTCTGTCTGCTTTTGACATGACCAGACTTAAGATTTTGGTTTATCTGATCATGCCACGTCTTCCTTGGTCGTCCTCGTCTAACGTTGCCGTTCATTTTTGCCATATATACTTGTTTTACCATTCTCTCGTCGTCCATTCGTTCTACGTGACCAAACCATCTCAGAGACCCTTTCTTAATCTAATCAATTATACTTGTCTCAGATTTACACTCTCGCCTGATTTCATCATTTGTAACCCTGTCATACATTGATTTCCCACACATTCGTCTAAGAGATCGCATTTCAACCGCGTTCACGATTTTAAAATTAAAATGGATTTCTACCAAATAACCACAGACACAATAAATAACATTTGTAGTAACTCATTTATAAATCCCGATAAAGTCAGGACTTGAATAATTAATAAAAATCATGCTTTTATTGTAAATATCCGAAAAAAAATCTAATCAAATTCAATCTTCTATGCTTTTCGTGCCAATTCCGCTCTTGTGTGTTAATTCGAGTGCCGATTGGCCGTGAGTTCGGTTTTGTTGCTTTCGGGTTGTGAAACACATATTTATTTCTCAGAACCACTTCTGTAGTGGCTTATGGCAGGCGATAGTACGATTCTAGGAACGATTTGAGAATTGAGTGTAAGGCTACATAATTTTTGGCCCCAAACTTTACTACACAACGCCTACGCCTAATTAATTGCTAAGAATTTTATATAAGTCGATTCCTATTAACTGCGAGAACGATTTTTTTGAAGTACACCTTTAGTTCCAAACAATTGTATAGGTACTGTGATTTTTCAAATGTGTAAACTTTAGCATATTACAACAGATATGAAGAACATTTTAAAGAAGGCAATAAAGATGTCTAGGCATCTACAGGGCTTACGACCTGTCATTGGCTGGTTTAAGTGGCCGTTGCGACGTGAAGGAAACACAAACAAACAATCAAATAAACGACCACACTTTCGCATTTATAATATTAGAGTGATTTACCCAAACAAATTAAACAAAATATAATACTATGCAATCGCTACAAATAACAGTAATATTGCATGCATAACACTAAACAGCATGCAAGCTAAAAATAAACCAGTTATAAAAATAGATTTTAATATAAACATTACGTAAACAAATATAAGCATCTACTGAAGGAAGTTGTTATCCTTGCAAAATTAAAAAGCTTTCACCATTCCATTTCAGATTTCATAGTGCATGGCAGTGTTTTCTAACCTTTTTGAATAGAGGACTCCCCAGGGCCTCGATTATGATGGAAAGATAAAGACGTCCTACCTTCACCTTGATTGTAAACTTGAAGACAAATCCTCTCTAGCGATTACGAAGATACATTACCGACCCCACACCTTCAAGTTTTGGGTAGGTACATCGATATGAAACAAGGGAAAGCGTACGTCACGGTACACATATCTACGAATTAAAATGATATAGCTTCAGTATGACGTCATATTTGAAGATACAATTCTCCCGACCGACTACAAAGATACACTACCGATACCCCTACCATCAAGTTTTGATGCAAGTACATCGATTTGTACCGACGGGTCTAGAACCCCTCGATACGTTTATCTACGCATTAAAAGTGACAAAAATTTTGTTCCACCCAGCAATTTTTCCTTGAATTACGATTTATTTCAATTTTTATTCGTTCTGAGGTTGGCACTTTTTTTCTTAGAAGCCTATTAAAAATATGAGATAAAAATAAGTAAATTTTGAAGTCGAATTAAATTCTGACATAACTGTCAGTTTAGAAACGAGAGCCGAGATGCAAGAAATTTTATTTGGAATGGCGAGAAGTGTAGCAAAACAGTGAAAATAGTATTTCGTGTTACCGCGACGTGCCGCGCAGTGCAGCCCTAGTGCGTTTTGACCTTAGACAAAATGCGGTCATGGAGAAATTTGATATTGTGGGAAAAATACAACTGCACATCGGACTGATTATTCCTGACGAAAATGGACAAAGCCGACAATTCGTTTTTTTTCGAATTCTAAATGATTTATGATATTTGAACGTCTTAAGATGGCCGTTAAAACCGAGCACTTTGACGGGTTTTTGGATGTTCCTAGCTCATAAAAGAAACAATTTATCAAAAAAGTATAGCAATATAGACACGCAAAACATAAATATCTATATTATTTAACAAAATAACTGTTCTAGTACCATAACCCAGGGAAAAAATACAAGAATAAGTTTGTGCCTCTTAATTTTATTATGCAATTCAAATGCCAGTCATGTCAGTTCCAGGACGCAGAACTAAGTCCGCACAGAGGCACTCCTTCCATCTTGGTCCAAGATCTTTCAATCTTCTAACTAAGGAATTACAAAACTTTAAATCACTGGTACAATTTAAAATAGGTTTGAGGTCTTGGATTAGCGTGGAAGGAACAGATAAACATATTTAAAAAAATATTTAATTAAAATTAGAAATAAAATGCATACTGAAAATAAGTCATGTTTTCGTAATATCAGCGTATGTTAATTTTGTTTTTCTTTTCTTTTCTTTTCATGGTCATGTCATACCATATTTATATGCTATAAACTTATTAATAATTAAAAAAGGAATGGCTCACACTCAGTCGCTGAAGTCTTTGTGGGCATTTTTTCCAATTTATGTTATAGCTTAATTTTAAGATCTATTTTTTAAAGTGTATTTTTGTAATTATATGTATTAAAAATTAATTAAAAAAAATATTTCTATATGGACCATATTATTACTACTCTATATTACTGTCTATATATATACATATATATATATATATACTCCTAATGGTGCATAGAGCACATTATTGGTACTCAAATCGCAGGGTATCTATATATATATTTTTACATTAAGGTAAGATAATCAGTCTTACGCTTCAGTTACCAGAACAGGAACTGTAAAAACTCTAGTGTAAAAACACTTTTTTTAAGATGGAATATTTATTTAAATAAATATATGTTTTATGTCAGCAATGCCGGGAAACAAATCCGAGTCCACTTGCATGGTAGTCAAACGCGCTTACCACTACACTACGAGGCCCACCGAATAGATAGATATACAAAAGAAAATTATAATATAACATTAGGATTACAAAATAAACAGGTGCAGCATTGTCACTAAAATTATTGTATTGTTTTATTGTAAGATCTAAAACCCATGCTTTTTACTTTTGCCTAGCTTGCGATCGCGCCCCCCTCGGTCGCGACCCACCGGTTGAAAAACACTGGTGTATGGAATGTACGAAATATATATTGTCAAATCAACAGATGTAGATGTTTTCACTAACGAATATAAAAATATACGATCGTACTGAACACACGTGCTTCGCACTCGTGTTAAAATTTGGTCCGGACGATAAAAAAGTTTTATTAAAATAAAGAGCCTTTTTTGTTTGCCGAAACAATAATATATTTGTTTTGAACAAAATATGAGTGCGTAGCACGTGTGTTCAAAGATCTAAGTACAGCAAATGATTTTTTGGCAGTAAAATATAGCTTAATTTGAATTCGGGTTTGATTCATGGTTAGAGTGATTAGATCACAATAATTAAATGTATTCTCAATTATTATTTTTCTACATTCTTCTAATATATTAAATCAATATTTCATATCAACCATGCCGGGAATCGAACCCGAGACCCATTGCATGGTAGGCAAACGCGCTGACCATATCACTACGAGGCGGGCAAACATTCTTACATCGTTAACATTAAAATTTTGGTAACCATTTTTAACGAGACGTAAATAACTCATTATAAGAAAATGGAAATCAAGTTGAGGTAGAGTGGGGTTCGAACCTCGGATCTCTGATCCGTGAGCCCGCAACACTAGCCACGGGACCACAACTCGATTCAAATTAAGTTGTACCATAAATAACATATTCATATGTCTTTTATTATGGATTTATGGACGTGGATTTATTAAAGATTCATGAATTTTGACTTTAATATCTTTTATGGATATCCAATAAAGTGCATCCGAGATCCTCATTAACCAAGACCTTAAGAGCCAATTTAATCAGGTCATTTGGACTGATTCATTAAAGCCCGCAGGACTTAATTAATAAGGCTAATTTATTAGCATGTAATAGTCATTGATTGATTTAGCATGGGCTGCCTTTGGTAAGCTCTCATATATCCTATAATCTACGAAGTATACACATTACTTAAAGAAGAAACTTTTGTGTTCACGAAAAAATTTTTACACAAATTATCAGTGACACAGAGAGCCATGGAAAGAAGAATGCTGGGTATTTCGATGAGATACAGAAACACCATTACATGGATTAGAGCGAAAACAAAGGTCACAGATGTGGTCCATAGGGCTGCCAACCAGAAATGGAGCTGGGCTGGTCATAAAACCAGAACCACCGACTCTAGATGGACCAAAAAAGTTCTGGAATGGCGATCCAGAACGGGTAGAAGAAGTGTCGGCAGGCCTCAGACAAGGTGGTCTGATGACATAAGACGAGCTGCAGAAAGTGGTTGGATGCGGTTGGCTCAGAATAGGGAAATATGGAGACTAAAGGGGAGGCCAATGTTCACCATTGGACAAGAGACGGCTGATGATGATGAAGATGATAATATGTCTTGACCTTTTTTATTGACTACTCATTTTTATTTTCAATGTACCAGGCCTCACAACAAATGAAATACAATAATATTTATCACTAAAAAATCAGTACAATTTCCAAAAAATACATCAACGCATTGACAGATAAATATGTAGGTTTAATTTTTAATGAACAATCATATCTCTGGGTATAATACTTTAAACAATAACAATAATTCAGTGCCGTGAACGTGTCACAAGTTCAGTTCAGATAAAGAAAGTTCCCAGAAACTGTAAGCAGTTTCCAACTTCATGCGACATTATTTATATCTATATGCGAGTTGGTGAGAAGAAAAAGGAACGTTTCAACTCATTAGTCGTAAAGTTAAATTTGATGGGAACGAATCACATTGGCGCCAGATTATGTTTTACACATTTACACACATACGTGTTATATAAAGTCTACATCTTGCTCAGTAGATATAGTAAAAGATGTCCCATTTAAATAAAATAGTTTAATCTAATTTTACTGCAAAAATATGGTAAAGGAAAACGCATATTATTTCATCTAAAATAAATAAAATAATAAAGTAGGGTCGCGGCGAGTCACGTCTTGCTGGAGGGTGTGATTCTATAATATTCTGCGAACGCCCAGTTGCATTCCACCGACAACACTACTGACTAGTCCAACTCGTTAGCGTCCACGTCGCGAACCCCGGGCAGCTTGCCCACCACATACCGCACACCGCATCTGAGGACATAAGTCTCCTTGGCGGTGCCCACATACACGGAAAATTTGCTCGTTGTCAAAGGAGAAAAGCTGCCCGAAGGAGCTCTCTGAAATCTGATAGCCTTAGCATCTTTGTGCTGAAAAAAAGTAATTCAGAAGTACATAATATGTACTTCATTGGATTGAGAAGAGAAGGAAGTGAATTCTTCACTGACTGGGATTAAATTGATTGGACATGATCAATTCGCTGAAATGATTACAAAACTTTTTAAAAGCCTTGAAATTCTTTTTAGAAGCCACCAGATCTGTATATCCGACAGGACCTATAACAGGGCCACGGATAGTAGCGAGAAGCTCCATTCGGTAATAGAGAAGGGGAAAGGGACAAAACCCCAGGATGTGTTCAGAAGATTGGTAAGGATATCCGCAGCAGTACGAAGGGGAGTCAACAATATTAAAAACAAATATTTTTTATTAAATTTACCATGACCTGATAAAAACTGCGTAGACCAGTGATCGGGAATAACCCAAGAAGATTCTAAGCGCTGACGGATTGAAGGAAAAAACGAAATCGCGAACCCCGGGCAATGGGATCACACTCATAACGGTGTGATCACAGCAGATAACGAAAGGATGAAAGGCGAGTTTCTGGTGGATCAAAACTAAAACCAACCAGCTAAGGGAAGGTGACCCCGGCAAAAAAATCCACCACAGAAGGCAACGGCAAACCACTCTGGTCATCGTTTCCCAGGAATCACTATGGCGAGTACATCCAATAAGCAGTTGTCCTGGCTGCGGAATATAAGAGTAGCGCAGGACCGAGATGAATAGTATTTTTATATCTTTGTAGATCTTTTAGAAGTTACCTGATAGTTCTACAATTCTACATATAAGATGATTTTTCAAAAAGCGAAAAAAATTGGTTCGAAAAAATATTTTATATGGCTATTTCTTAATGTAAAATAAAATAGTAATATTATCTGTGCGAGAGGGTGAAAAAAACAGTTCTGTGTCTAAAATAGAACCAGAATCGTAGATTAGTATTTGAACTCAAACCTCACCTCGTAGTGCAGTTGTTGGCGTGATTGAAATCCTGGGTTCGATTTCTGGGTTGAACAACATAAAATATTTGACCCTGGATCGGCACCTACATCGAAGACTGATCATCTTACCTTCCTGCAACCCTTTCCTCGAGAAACACAAAACATCCCTTGTACTTTTCCAATGCCGTGCCCTGTATACTGCACAAATTAGGTGCAGATTAGAGTTTTATTATGATAAAAACAATAAAGAAATCTCTCTCATTACCTCGTCTGTGAACCCAGTTGTACCGAAAATGTCACTTTTTTGGAGGAAAAATTAATAATTGCGTTCTTATGATTTACCCAAATATTTAATTTTAAGTGCCGTTTTCAACGAGTTGTAAATGACTCACTATTAGAAAACTGAATCAAGTTGGGGTAGAGTGGGATTTGAACCACAGTCCTTTGTTCCGTGATTCCAAGACACTAGCCACAGGACTACAACCTGATTTATTATTATATTATCATTGAAAAAGTTTAATGTTAAATATTTCTGGTGTTCTTGTAAAAACGGGTGGTTTTATTTGACTTTTTTCGTGCTTCTAATTTAACGCAACAATTACGATTTAAACATAGGCAGAATTGTGAATGTTACTCATTGTGTAAAATGACCACTCAAACTAGTTAATGACGGATCATCAACTCTGTAAATACATAGACTTCCATATTTCCTACTCAAAAATGGTTTTCCTCTTTCTTTTATTACTATTTGACTTTATTATTTTTGTTTGCTTTATATGGTGCAACTGGGCCTTTGTCGTGTTTTGTGTTAGATTATAGAATACGTTTTTTGATTATTTTTTTTAATATCACGAAAATAGAAAATACTGCTTATTATGAATCTTGTTAAAATGTATTTCTGTTAACTATACATTCAAAACACCACCTGTATAATAAAACGTAATAGTTTGCTCAATGTTTATGATCGTGTGCGTACGTTTGAGTCATAGTGTTGCTTTGTAACTCAATCGTAACTGTCCCCAAAGATCAAGAAATTGTCTACTGAATATGTTTCAGGCCTGAAAATGAAAACTCAAGAGCGAAACTTCCCTCTGAGTCACCCCGAGATTTTCAGATAAGCTCCACGTAATATACAGAGTTTTCCCACCAAAAAGGATTATTTTATTTTCAATCTAGAGACTTCATAGCGTTTTGTGTTTTACTCAACTTTAATTTAAAAATTTAGGCTGGTATATTGTAGTTCATTGTAAAAATCCCTCCGTCCTTACACAATAGGGAAGTTAAAAAGATATTTATAACTATTGCTCTCAATATTTATAATCTTAATAAAAGTATGTGAAGTATTTAAAAAAAATATAAATAAGGCACTAGGCAGTACAAAAAAATATTATGTTTTAATAATACATCTGAATTATCTAAAAAAAATAATTTACTCGAATATATTATTTATTGTTTCAGCATTTACTTTGTGAAAGAATCGTTTTGAATTTATTTAAAATGAAACAAATACCAATCTGTGTATATATTTTAAGTACCTAAGTACTAATCTGTGTTTAAATTTTTGCTTGGTTTATATTTACACCTGATGATGGGTTATTCAGAATACCTGTAACTAGTTGCGTTTTAATATATTAAACTATCATGTGGTAAAAATTACAAAGTGTTTCATTTTACATAAATTACTAAAATATTTTGAATTTTGGGGGCATTTTCTTTTTGTCTTATAAACCCGTGTTGGAAAAAGAAAACAAGTTGTGGTGGTTTAATATTATTGTAAGCTTAGTTTATAAGTACGATTGAGTAAAAAATGAAGAAGTTCAGCCCTACGTGAAATAAGATATAAAAATGTATCCTTACGCGCAGTAAAAATTAGAGCATTAAATTGTTCGGCGAAGTTTCTTGAAAATGTATGAAAAAAAATGATTTTAATAAAAACGAACTACCATGCATGACGTCACTAGTTCTTCCGAATCAACCAATTGTAAGAGAGTTGCGATAGATCTCGGTTTATGGTAAGTTAACTGACCAATCAGCATCACTCATTGAGAAGAAGGGAAAAAGAACTTGAGACGTCACACGCGAAGTAATTTTTTAAAATACAAAACTTAAAAAATCATAGCGCTAATAATACATGCAAGATACATAAAAAAATTAAAAAATAATTTTAGAAACGTTTAAAAGCCTATTAAAAAATATTAAAATATTAAAAATCACTGAACCTCTTTTATTTTAAAGTATCGTTTCTTTTTTGTGATTTATTCCAATACATGATTTTGTTTTCAGCTAGTTGTAAATAACTCTTTGATAAGCAATGGGTATTAAGTCACGGAAGGGCTGGGTTTTGAATTTATTACCTTTGATTTAATTTTCCTTGGATTTATTTTAGATTTAAAAGACGACTGATACTTAAATCTATGAATTTGGAATAATGAGTGACCGGTTTCATCGTTTTCGCGACATTTTCGAGACTGGTATCTCTAACATATAATTCCATATAATATATTTATACAAAAACAGTAAGCATAGATCAAAATTGTAGAATGGTAATTGAATTGAATTACTTATGTCTGAAATTTAAAACTTTAAATTAAAGCTTAATGTAGAATTTTAGTTTAAAAGCCTATTTGTATTCATTGATTGATTTAATATTTATATTGAGTTTGTACAACATTTGAACAAAAACAAAACAAAACAAGCTACGTGTGTATTATAGGCTAGCAGGCTTCCCATAACAATAATAATAACAATAACAAAATGGTTGGATAATAGATTAGCCGACTTCATAAATTATACGCCATGCCATGGTGATTAAGTAATGGGTTTAAATTTAAAAAGAGCCATTATTCGCTCAAATGGTCACTTTATGGAACAATAAATGTTCACAATTCTAAATCCTAACACTTAAGATTAAAAGCACGGAGAAACATCGCTTGGGGAATAATATCCTACGGATTGGTACACAACTCATAGACCTTTATTTTTTATGTTTAATTTTATTTAATATTAAGATTTACATATTTATATAAATATGTATAAAAGAGAAGAGAAACAAGGAGAAACAGTTTACATGTATGGAGATTTTTTTTACATTGCATTTCACATTAACGCCCAACTAGACAATAGTCTGTTCTGAGGTTAACAAATTGTAAATTACTGGTTTGCAGTAGAACATAGTAATAATAAAGGTATACAAACAAAAAAAAATCACTAAGCATCAAGGAGAAATTAGAAATATATTTCTTGTTCGATTCACTGCATATCCTGGAGTATATCATGTTTTTTTGTAGTCCTGTGCAGAAATCTACTTAGTTATATTGACTGTAAACGTAGTTAAGCTGCTAGTGGTTTTTAAAGAACTGTCCAACTCACTATACACTCTCGATGCAATAACACTGTATTGGCTTTGAGCGAAGCTTTTTCTTGTAACAGGGGTTACATGATTTTGAGTTACTGGGTTCTTTGTTCATTAGTTTTAGTTATGTGAAACAGGCCAAACGCTGACTTTACAAACAACTGTTTGATACACAACACGTTTTGTTCTGCAAAAAGAAGAGATGTAGGGTACACAAAAGGGCGTCAGTTCATTATTTTCCAAATATATATAAAATCAATTCGAAGTGTAATCGCTGACGTCATCATATATTAGCTACATCTTAGATATAGCAAATAGTGCGTTGTCTTCAACAATTTGAAAAATAAAAGATAGCAAATCACAGTTGCAGTGTAATCAAAGCATTTTTATAAAATACTAATTACGAAACCCCAACAAAATGTTTCAGTTATGGGTTTCCAGCATCTTTTCAACTCAAACCGACTAAGTGTATTTGACAGAGAAGCCCACGAGCTACAGCTACAGCTCAATCAAGGATGTTTATCGAAGTCAATTAAAAGTCCTTAAGCAACTTGACCGATCACGATAGAAGTGGACTGCGATAATGTGGAGTGATAATAAACTCGCGCATACGCCAAACGCCAAACGTCAAAGTGTCAAAGTCAACGCGAGTCGAGTTTCAATTTGTGCGTTTGTCGTTTATTTTGCACTTTGCAAGGTTTCCTTCAGAACCAGAATAACGGATATCATGGATCGCGTAACAAGACTGAAGTCCAATAAGTAGGACATGTTGCGAGACAAGACCCCACAAGATGGACCCCAAATTTTAAGATGGAGACCTTGAAAAAATAAAAGAGGTGTCGGAAGACCTAAAAAAATATGGTCCGAGGACATAGCCGCTGGGGGGGGTAAAAATTGGCTGCAAGCAGCAACCGAACGAAAAAAATTAAAGGATATGGAAGAAGCCTAATCCAGAAGTGGAGGACAGAAGTGAAGAAGAAGATTTTCTTTCCTTGAAGTGTGAGTTCGATAATTTTTGGTCGATGTTCCATTGTTATCGGTAACACGACAAACAATCGCGTTGAAAAACCTTTATCGCGATGACTATTACTGACAGCAGCGCCCATTACTTGTACTATTGGAGCTGATTTGTAGTTGTAGTGACCTGACTGACCGAAATATCGGTTTCGGTGTTTGTTTCGTCCAGTTTCAGACAGTAAAACGAGTTTCGGCCGTGATTTTGGTTTCGGCCATAAATTCGGTGAAACTTCGGCTAAGTCGAATCCTTATCGGGATGCGACCAATTACGTTCGGCTATACCAGGGTGCATCTTATAGCTCGTGACGCGGTAGCGTGACCTGTGATCTTTAGTTTGATTTGGATTTTGGCTGGTGAGTGTTGCAAGTTGTCACATTGTCAATCAGCCAGTTTTGGTCCATCAAACAACGGTAATCGATTTTTGAATTAAACTACGATGTATTTATAAAATGTATATTTAAAGTTAATAAGTTATAATTCTTAAAGCGTACATGGAAAAACTGTTACATTTAAGTTACATGAAGAACATAACAAAGAACCAAAAACCGCAAAAAATAAACAAATTTATGCTTTTTATTTCATTGCGTATTTTATTTACCACTTCTTTAAATGAACTCCTAAGGTTTAACAGTGAAAACGCTTAATTTTTGACGTTTTGAAGTGATTTTTATCTTGTTTAATTAAGTTTCGGTGTCGGCTGAAAACCTTGTTTTGGTCGGTCACTAGTAGTTTGTGAAGACTAGAACTAGACTAGACTGAATCAATATGCTCCATTAGGAAGCAAGAATGGGATTGTTTGATCGTTGTTTTATCTAGAAAATTACCTGTGACGTCCATTTAGCGTAGCACTGATCAGTTTGTCTTGAATCTTGATTGAAAAATTTATTTAAATAACTAGCAGTAATCGCTTAGCGGGCGCAATCCGCAGTGCATTATTTGGTACGGAGGTATGTCAACAAGTTTTGATCCACCGTATACAACATACCAAGTAATGACATATTTAGAAATCAATAGGGCTTAGAACATAATTGCAGGCAAGCCATTATGGACAAACGGGTGAATTGAGCAAGCAAATTAATGAAAACAAATGTAATAGGGAAATATCACATTTATTTTTTTACATTTTTAAAGTAATAAAGGTCTATGAAATACTGTCCAGTTAAAAAATAAAGTTTTGTTAATTATTAATACCATAGAAAATATTTTTTAAAAAGCAACAAAAACTGTCATTCCATTGGCCACGCCCCTTATACATCACGATTCTAGTGTATTTGTTCCTGAACATTGAAATTTGTGTAGAACATTGTCACGAATCTTGACGTCACAACTATCGACGTCAAACATGTCACGTTTTTCTAGACACGTATTTAAAAAATGTTTATTTTAAAAATTTACCAATAAAAACATTTCTCCACGTTATCACCATAATGAAGATAAAAGAAGCGGACATGGAATGATGATGATATGTCATCATCACGATCATTCCCTTTGCTCGCCTCATAGTGCATTGGTACAACACTCGCAGCGTATCTTGATCATTTTTGTTACATAAGGGTAAGATTATCAGTCTTATGCTTCACGTACCAGTCCAGGGACTATGAAATATTATTGTGTGAAAACACCCTCCCAAATATATATTTCATATCAATGTCAGGAATCGAACCCTAGACCTCTTGCATGGCAGGCAAAAGTGCTGACCATTATACCTTCACTTTTTTTTTGCACCACAACAGGCAAGGAGGCCCAATAACAGTGGTGAATAAAAGCACAAAACACCCAAACTTGAGAAAAAACGCTTTTTTTGTGTTCTCACCGGGAATCGAACCCGGAACCTATCGTGCGTGAGTCAAGCGTCTTGACCACTACACCACGAAGGCCGCCACAAGGCTGACGTATATCCTATATATAGTTTTTTTTAACATCGCAATACTTTGAAATTTAATGTGAATTTGGGATGTTGAGACAGTCCCTTACCAGGGATGTATTTATAGACAGCATGTAAGGATTATCCCACATTCGCCAAAGTCTATTACATAAACATATCTGTCGTAGAAAAAATAATCGACCTTGCAAATTGTTTTTTTTTTCATTAAAAAAAAAAAATATTTGCGTTATTAATATTCAACTAAATATTTCGATTTTAGTGGCATTTTTAACGAGTTGTAAATAACTCACTATTAGAAAATAGGAATGCAGTTGGGGTAGAGTGGGGTTTGAGCCTCGGACCTGTTATCTGTGAGTCTGCAACACTAACCACGGGACTACAACCTGATTCAAAATATGTAAATACTTTATAAAAAAATATACTATAGTAGGGAAGTATTACATACTTAGTATACCGATAAAAATATATGAAACAGATTTAGAATAATTAATTGTATTTCCAAAAAATCAATATGGATTATGTGGAGAAATAATTTCATACATAAATGTAAAAAATAAATATAATGACAATATTTTTTATTTTTTTTAATTTCACGTTTTACATAACACTTTAAAAAAATATATGAATACCTCACTAGCACAACCCGTGTCGAGGTATTCATTTGCATGATTTTATATTATTACTTATGGTGTTTAAACAATATACATAAAATAATACATATTCATACTTAAATCCACACAGATATAATATATACATAAATTAAAGTAAGAGAAAAGAAAAAATAAAGAGTTGAAAAAGAAAACAAAATTATTTTATTAGTACAGCTCACATGTTTAACTACAGTGCAGACATTACGTCAAGTAACAAGCTACTGTCAGTTCCCGGTGGCCCAACAAATGCCAAATATACGAGTATATGCCATACATTCATCGAGAAACGGTGTAGATACAAATAAAAACATGAAATGAAACATTATGTTGCTAGAAAGACGCAAAGTTTGTTGTTGTGACGCCAAGATTCATGATAATGTTCTGAAAAAATTTCAGTGGCCAGGAACAAATAAACTTGAACCGTGACTTATTACTCGTAGTCCGTCGCAACGTCAGCTCGGACAAGATATTAAACGCCGTGCATCGGAAGAACTCATTACATTTTATCTTGGCATTTCGTGTCGCCCGGCCATCAGCTCTCCGCCAGTGTTCGCTATTGTAAATTCCTTCTGTACAAAATAATAGGATGTAACTCGTGTGTAACTACTTAATAAATAACTTCAATTGTAATCCATCTTTCTCATTTAACCTCAAATTAACTCACGAAAAAAATATTTTTTTTTACTGGACAGTATTTCACAGACGTTTATTACTTTAAAAATGTTTTAAAAATGTGATTTTTCCTTATTATTGGGATTGGTATTAAATAAAAACGTCTTCCTCGAAAACCGCTTTGAAAGTTTCTTTATAAAACTTTTCCTTTAAGTATGGGTGTAAAATATAAGTTTTGTCCGTTTTTTTTCTAATGAAGAGAACAAGAGGACAAATCACAACAAATTAGTTAATAGTGTATTTTCCTTACTTTTGGCTGTCATTGTAAAATATAAATTAAAAAACGTACACAAATTATGTAAACATCTAATAATTTAATTTTGCTCGTTGATTCGACGTTCGACATTTTTAATTATCATTTCTTTTTAACCGATTACACTTTTTAAAAGTTAAAGTGTACTACTTTTTAAACTAAACCCTTATATTTAAACTGTTTTATGACTTCTGACGCCATGTTTGATTATTGAAAAAAAGGATTGGACTTAATCAAATAGACACGCTTTTGTAGATACATACAAAGACTAAACACGGCAAAGGACAAATGACAAAATCATCTTTATTTTAAAGTAAGTAAGCGGGTACTGCATATTTTATATTATAGAACATATATAAATGCGCAGAGCTGATAATAGAGCTATTAAAATTCTTCCCAAGTTCCTGACATTGCCACAACAATTATCTGCAGTTGGTTTTCCAGGCATTTTTTTATTCTGTCGACAAAATGGCGGCGGTAATCAAAGTAAACAATACAATGGCAACTCACTGTGTGCAGTACGTGTGTGATGGATTCAGGTCAAGTGTTGAACGTTATTAAGACGATTACAAATAAATGTCAAGAACAGTAATATTGAGACTGCTTTGTAGCCTACCTATGAACATTAATGTTAATGTGTATCTAGTAAACAATAATAAAATTTCAAGGCATGATATCTTACAATGTATATATTACCTACGTATGTGTTATTGCGGCAACCTTTTCATGCTAAAATTGATATTTTGTTAGTTTTTTTTTATCCATGGGCAGTCAGTACATTATCTTAATTTTCCGATCCGCACCAAGTGGTACACGGTGCACTTGATTGGTGACCAATTGCAGCGAATCTGGATCATTCTTGTTACGCGGAAGGTAAGATAGCCACTCTCTATTCAGATGCTAGCTCAGAACAATATAATATTGCAGTTTAGAACCAATATTTCAAAGTTAAAAGATAGGTCAACCCTTTACAAATTGCAAAAACTCCTTCGCAACCGAGAACTTAGGTCGAGTACTAGTGAGGTGTTCGTTGTTAAGTGCCAACCTTTTGCCTTTTGTTATATTTAAAACTAGCTTAAACCCTTGTTAGATAATTGCCATCTCCCACACCTTAATAACTTATATGGTATCGTAACTATTTTATTTTTGATCTTTGGCTTGACATTTTATTTTAGCCAATGGTTATTTATTAGTCGTAGTCTCTACTCATTTGACGATTTTTATCTAGTGTCTATACGCGTCTAATAATTTACCTATCTTAATGCTCTCACCTGCAAGGGGCGGATGTCCCAGGGGACAATATTGTCTTTTTAAGGATTGACTATCTAGATGCACCTTGCGATGCTCCAAACTGAACCTTTCATAAATTAACCTATTATAATCCCCTCCATTTACTGAAAATGTACACTTTATAACCCAGTACATTGGTTCCAGGAGGACACATTGAAATTAGATTCCTAACTTAGTACGTCGTGACTACGACAATTTATTATTAAATGTAAACTTGAATATTATTAAATTATAAGTACAGTAAACCCAACGAGTGTAGTTGGACACATCTTGTTCTCTTCAAAAGTGTACTAAATAAAACAATACCATCTTCGAAGCTGCCTTTTATTGACTACTGGAGGGCGATTCAATTACTCATTACAAAGTGCCCCTCAACACCTTACACGGCACATAACATTAAATTGGTGGCAGCGTGTGCGATTTTTCTCGAATAACGTAATTGAAATTTCAATATTTTGCGCGATTTTACCTAAATTCTGGTGACCTTTGAATCGTCTGCAAAATCATTGAACATCGAATTTTAAATACGTCCATTACGGTCCATTACGGTTCAAAATGAGAAAAGGATCTTCTACCGAATCGAACCAGCAGGCAATAAGTTGAAGAAATTGTTTTATTATCACGTCAACGTGTCATCGAGCGTGTCACACCTTTATCAGCGAAGTTATACTGAAGAAGACGACGAAGAGCATCTTCGGATTTCCGGTGCAGCCAGGATTCCCTGAGTTTCGGTGCAGTCGGCAGTCGAAGAGGTGCAGCTTTCCAGATTCCTGTATTCATCCATGGCCCGGACGAACAACAAGAAGAAGGATACGAAGCTTATGTCGAACGTCTACTTGTAAGTTCTATCTGTATTTATGTTTAGTTATTTTTCATTTATATTTTTATAGTTTCAATGTCACTAAATTCCGTAAATCCAAACTCCCAAATTATTCAATCGCATTTTGAAAGCATGGCGATCGAAACGGAATCTTATCAAATCCAAACACTTTTTCGGTGGATTGATAAGTACGATGGTTCATTGAATAGCTTTAATGAATTTATCTTAAACACAGATGCAGCATTTAATCTTGCTCATCCTGAACAACATCCAATTTTATTAGCTTATGTTAAAAGACAATTAACCGGCAGAGCTAAGACTATACTATCTTTAAATGAAATTTTTACGTGGCAAACGTTAAAAGATAATTTAAAAAAATATTTTTCTCCTACTAAATCTATAGATGAACTAATTTTAGATTCTATGACTATTAAACAATTACCTAACGAAAATATTAGCGATTTTACGTTGCGTATAGATTTGTTAAATTGTTACTTTATTGAAGCAATTAAAAACGAATTTAATGATGTTTCTCAACACCAAGGAATTTTTAAATTTAAAGATAAAATATTACTCAGATCATTCAATTCTGGAGTTTTAAATAAATATTATTCCCTGTTATCTATTAAAACTACTAATTCGTATATTGAGTCTTCAGTCTTTTGTCAAAGACTAGAAAACGAAAGTGTCGTAAATCATAGGAGACAATTGCTAACCCAAGATTGTTGTTCGGATTGTAACAAAAAAAAACAGACCCTTACAGAATGCGGCGACCAACATAAAAAATCAACAAAACGAGATGTTGATAAAAATACCTTTACGAACCAACAATGTAATGAAGTATTTCTTACCTCGAAATTTAATAATTATCAGAATCCCTTAAAAATTAATAAACATTGTGACAAGGTTTGTAAATATTGCAAACACAAGGGACATATAATTAATAACTGTAAAAATTTAATGTTTAAAAAGAAAAGAAAAAAATATTTTAATCACATTTCTCAAGATTCTAATGTAATTAAAGAATCTCAATTAAATCTTGATAATATTTCTAATGAGTCTCAAAATTCCAATGAGCATAATTCGTTAAAAAATATAAATGCTATTGCAAGTACTTCTATAACTCCCAAAATGGACATTGTCAATAAAAAACGCTCTAGCAGTGAATGTTCAGAAAATGTTGACAATTGTACCTTACAAAGCATTAATAAAAAATATTCTACTTCGTACATAACGGTACATAGCAAAATATCCACTAATCAAAATAAGAATTTGAATTTCTTATTGGATACCGGATCTCAATTTTCTCTGATTAAATCAGAATCTTTAAAAAATTCTTCTCAAATCGATACTAACAATTCTATTCAGATAAATGGAATAGATAAAATACCTAATCCAATGACTACTTTAGGCACTGTTATAGTTCCTTTAAAGTTTAAGAAAAGAACCTTCCTTCACAAATTTCATGTTCTTTCTTCCAATACTAACGTTCCATTAGATGGACTTATTGGAAATGATTTCTTAACGGAAATCGGTTCTCAAATTGATTTTGAATCCCATCAACTAATATTTCAGAATATTTCTATTCCCCTAAAATTTATGATCAAAGATGATCAAACTTTTATAATTTCTTCTTTAAGGAAATCATGCATCGAAATTGATGAACAAAATTTATCAGATGATAATTCGCCTCAATTAAATATTTCTCCAAGTGAAAATGATACTATGCCAGTATCTCAAGAATCCACGATGGTTTCTTCCAATACTTGTTTATCAAAAAACACTGTAATAAAAGAAAACGAACAATTCGAAATACACAACCTTCCAGATAGTAACTCGAATCAAAATACTCGAGACGAAAATTTATTTAACAACGAAAAACATCGAATTCCAAAATCAAAAAATATAAGTGATTTTAAAAGCCGAAAAAAGCGACTGGCTTCAAAATAATTGAAAATGCTCCATCATTTCTATTAAATTTCCTCGGAAATTTACTTTAAACAACAATTCCTTTTTTATATTTGACATAATTCATAAAACAATTATTATTTTATTTAATATTAATAATGTTAATGTTTCTAATATAAACAGAAACTCGTATTAATGTTTTAAATCTCGATTATAACATAACTTATGTTACAAGCAATGAAAAATTTAAATACATATATACAATAAAATAAATATGAAATAAATTTAAATAAAATTTTATGTCATTTATATTTTAAATAATAATAAAAAACATTGATTCAATTTGTTGATCAAAATCAAATGTCAAAATTATATGATCATATCGTTCATTTTAATAAAACGTAAATCCTAGAATTATTCAATACATTTTTCTAATTTTCAAAATCAAAATTACATAATTACTTAAATTGTAATTCCTAAGTTTGATGGAAACTTATTTATATATTTAAAAAAAATATATTCCTACCGTTTATAATTACTCAAATCGTAATTACGTGTAATCAATTACTCGGTGAGTAATTCATAAGTTTCATAAAAACTTATTATTTCATTATAAATAATATTTGAAAAATCCGTTTAATTGAACCAAATTTCATAATGAACTATATTATGTTCATATAAAATAAATATGTCACGGTATACGGTTGGCCGTTAATACATACCATCAATACCTACTTAAAAATATTCAGAAATTCCTTAAAAATCTAATTCGATTTTAAAGTGTACTAAATATGCGAAAATTTAAATATTTCAATTGACTGAATATTACAAGCAATTTAAATGCTTACTTAAAATTATATTTTTATTATTTCTAATTCGTATAATTAATCTACTTAAGATCAATCGCGAAAGCTTTCGAAATCTGCGATTACCCTTTTTCCTATATTCCATTATTCCTATTTTATGTTAATTACTCATATTTACTACTATGCTCATATTTGCCAATTTACTATTTTTCATGATTTCGTAAATCATTTCATTAGATGATAATGTTCCAATTCATTTATTTCATACAAAAATATAATGTTTCATTTATTTTTACAACAGTGTTTGTAATGTGTACCATTTTACAATCACAAGATGATACAAAATTGTATTTTTATAATATTTCATTATTCTTATGAATACTAAAATTCAAAAGTAATTCATTTTCTCTTTACTATTTTATAATTGAATTATCTAAATTATTATAAATGAATTCTACATTATTTCAATCGTTATTACTATATTCAATTTTTCTCAAATTATACTACATTATTTGTTATTTCAAAAATGAAAGAAGAAAGCAATAATACAAAAACATTTAGTTATTATTTATCACAAACGTTTAGTTTCTTATTATTTAACTTAAGTTTTTAAAAGCTGTTAAGAGCTTTGCAATTTTAAATTAAAATGAAAATCAAAATGCAATTCAGACCTTTGTGAAAATAACTATTTTCTTAATCTGAAAATGTTACTTAAACAAAACACTATTTTATTACAATTTCATTCATAATTTGATTATTTACATGAAAAAAAATCTAAATGTCTATATTTAAATACAATTCAAAAATCAATCCTGATTTTTTATTATCTAAGTTCGTATATTTACTATTTTTACATTACTAATGTTACCTTTGAATAAAATTACATGCTAATTTTCGAAAATGTAAATCTACAACATTTCAATGAAAAAAAAATAATCCCTTGTTCATAACATGTACAAGTTTTATTAATAAATTAACTACTAATATCTATGTTCAGAAAATCAAAAACTGTATTTCTAATGATAATTATGATAAATCTAAAATAATTTCAACAATTTTAATTATTAAAATGGAGAAATTTCATTCTAATTTTGTAAAATTATCAAAAATGTATTTTTACTGAAATCAAAAAATTACAATCTTGTAATCATGTATCTCTCAAATTTAATTATTTACCTAAGTTACAAAAATATACTCGATTAATATTTGTATAAATTTAAACTATTTGTGTTGAGAAAAAATACCAATGTAATCAATATCTTCAACAAAATTCTATTTTTATTTCTCTAAATAAATATGTTTAAGGACAATTGCTGCAAATTTAAGAAACAGCAATACAAAGTTTTCACTGTTACATTCTTATCATTATCAATTTTAATTATAATCATATTATTATATTTAGATATGTTCAGTAAAGTAAAATATTAACAATATGTTAATTTAACCAATAATTAACAAAATTAACGATTTCCTTTACTAAATCGATATTTTACTAGCAATTATGTTTACATTGCATGTCCTTTAAAAATACCTTAAATTAACATGTTTTCCAATATTAAGCTTAAACATTTATACCATGGGTCAAACTTTGACAAATGTTATTCTCAAAAAGCTATTAATTATAACCCACCTATTGTTTTTCACATCATAAGTTAAGTTATTGTTTTAATACAAAAAGACAACGTGGAGATGAAACTCTATAATATTTAATAAATGAAAAAATAATTTCTAAAGTAAACACTTTTACCACCTCGCTTAAAATTCATTCTTGAATCACTTAAGTAATTTTATTAAAAACACAATTAATTTTTATCAAGAAATTTTCAATCATAATCTTTGATTTATAAAAAGTTTAATTTTTCGTTTTAAATTTTAATTTGACATGATTTATAAACAAATTCTTTCTAGAAATTTTCATATCATATACACCATTACATGTTCATATTTCAAAAAACTTAATCAACATTATAGTATGTTAATTAAAATACTATAATAGTTTTATCAATTTTGATTTAACAATAATTTAATACCTAATCTATTTTACTAATGTTTCTTCATTTCCTTAGATTAAGTTACAATTTTATGATTATCTTATAATAAGATATCCTTACATCTTCTATTTATGTTTGTATATTATAAGTATGCCGAAGATATTTAAATAATTTTTAGATTGAAGGCCTGTTGACCTTTGAATCTTTTGGTTGAAATAAGTATTTCAATTTTAGTGGGGAGGTGTTAAGTGCCAACCTTTTGCCTTTTGTTATATTTAAAACTAGCTTAAACCCTTGTTAGATAATTGCCATCTCCCACACCTTAATAACTTATATGGTATCGTAACTATTTTATTTTTGATCTTTGGCTTGACATTTTATTTTAGCCAATGGTTATTTATTAGTCGTAGTCTCTACTCATTTGACGATTTTTATCTAGTGTCTATACGCGTCTAATAATTTACCTATCTTAATGCTCTCACCTGCAAGGGGCGGATGTCCCAGGGGACAATATTGTCTTTTTAAGGATTGACTATCTAGATGCACCTTGCGATGCTCCAAACTGAACCTTTCATAAATTAACCTATTATAATCCCCTCCATTTACTGAAAATGTACACTTTATAACCCAGTACATTGGTTCCAGGAGGACACATTGAAATTAGATTCCTAACTTAGTACGTCGTGACTACGACAATTTATTATTAAATGTAAACTTGAATATTATTAAATTATAAGTACAGTAAACCCAACGAGTGTAGTTGGACACATCTTGTTCTCTTCAAAAGTGTACTAAATAAAACAATACCATCTTCGAAGCTGCCTTTTATTGACTACTGGAGGGCGATTCAATTACTCATTACAAAGTGCCCCTCAACACCTTACACGGCACATAACATCGTTGTCAATGCTCAAGCATTCATGTTATTTTTACGTTTGAGAATAAACAAAAAAGACTTAATATACAGAGATAATTAACAAAATATCAAACTATTTAAGTTTAAATTTAATTTATGTGTACCCATATTATTTCAATTATTAAACGTACAATAAAAAAACAAAAACATTACATAAAATATACATTTTTGGAGCAGTTGATTCAATATAGGTTAATTACTGCCAAAAGACGAAAGGCGGCATGCTTTGGTCACATATTCTGTGGAGAAAAATATGCCCATCTACAGCTCATAGTAGAAGGAAAGATAAAGGATAGACGGGGTATGGGGCGTAAAGGAACATTATGGCTCAGAAATCTTCGGCAGTGATTTGGGATACCAGACGCAGCAATGCTCATCAGAATGGTCCAGAATCGAGAGGAGTTCCAGGTGATGGTGGCCAACCTCCGATAAGAGCGACACGAAATGAAAAACTCGCTTACGAATTTATTGGGAATTTATTGGCGAAAATATTGGCAGTGCATTTTTTTATATTTTGTCAACTTATATATTAAGTTCTATATATTATAACAATATGACAGGTCTGACGTGATAAACGAGCAATAGTATAACAGCCTGCGCATCGGAACCAGGAACACTAAATTTGCCTAACATTATTCGCACGTTATGGGTAACTAAATCAACTAAATTCGTACTAATATCGTGTCATTACGCATGTTTATAGTGACATTACAAACGAACTTCAAACTTCAAATCTGCGCATGCGTTGGCAATGCCCGGAGTATGTATATTATCTTCTCCCTCTAACGCACGATTCACCGGTATAAAGCATTGTTTATTTCGCTCGAATGATGATTTTAGGAGATACATTATATTTCATACAGATTCAGGGGGAAAAAATTGTGCCAAACAGAATATGCACGGGGATGATTTCGCATGCGTAGACAAAATGAGAAAATCGTCCGCTAGAGTCGATCTCGCTAGATCTTTTGGGGCTAGTATTGAATATTATGATGTTTACGAGTATAATATTGCAACAAATCTCTGTTTCTTTGTACCTATAACATATTTTTAGTATTAGTAAAATAATCAATTTATCTACACATATTTTTGCTTGGCAGTGCACTGCACTTACGCACATACTAAGGAACCGCCTTAATATCCTAAATCATACCAAATATCTAGTGAAGCTTAGATTTTAAAGATAAGTATAAAATGCGTAAATGTTAAGTAGGTACCTATAGTAAATTACACAGCACGGATCATGTTTGAAGGCATCTTTGAGCATTTTTATATTGGTTGCTAGTTTTTTATCTTCATAATGTGTTGATATAATGCGAATTAAAATACATATTGGGTACTGGTGAATAGCAATGACTTCTTAGTGAGGCTCAGCCTCACTTGCTTCATATGCTCCTTCGTTCCTGTCCTAAATTTAAAGTCATAAAACTCGTAGGTATGCTTGTATGGAATGTATAGTGTTATTACACAATATAATGATTCCATATTTGGTTGTTTTATGAACATTGATTTTAATGAGATTTTACCTGTTACGGCAGAGTACCTACTATTTATCTCGAAATACGGTTTATAAATTTTGTAAAATTTGTTTTCATTACACATACATACGTCCGTATGGATTTGGTTTTTCCAATAATTTCCCAAAATGACGTACTTGCCTTCTAAGTAAATGTTTTAAATACATAAATAGAAATACAGATGTTAAATAATTTTTTGAATCGATCTGAGGTACCGTAGTTAATGTTGAGGACTCTGTATCAGAAGTTCCAGGCTCGATCAACACTCTACCATAATTTATTGTGTATGCAGATAATTTGTAAAATTCTATATTAAAATTTGGTAAGGTATCCAAAATAAAACACTTTTATTGGATTTAATTTTACTATTTTTAAAATTCATCGAAAGGGTTATATTGAGCTACCGTTCGAGAATTTCGACAATAAAATATTGTAGATGTTCTGCTTTTAACCTAGGTGGTACATAGAATGAAATTAAATTCATATCTTTTTTTTATTTTATTTTTTTATTTAATTTTACAATACGCCCAAGGGGCATTTACAAAAAATATACAGGTAAGTACAAACATAGTAAGTAATAATTTAAAAGATAAACAACGCTTTTTTGTATACATGTAGAAACAATAAAAAGCATACTGCTATGCAAAATAAAAAGTGAAACTTTAGATAGTAAAAAAGAAAAAAAAATGTGGATATAAGAAAAGTAATTGAATTAAAAAGCAAGTTGTAAATAACTTGTAAAGAATTTAAACAAAAAAATATACATTTATATAAACTTGTACATATAAAAAATGGTATTAACTAATTATTGTTAAAAACAAATAATAAAAATTAGTTTACAGTATCTACGTATATATAAGATAATAACATAATATCTGGTACACAAACATATTTGATACATTAATTTCAGAAAAAGATAATAATAAATAATAATACACATCGAAAACAGAGAAAAAATTGTATGAAAAAGAAAGTTTTATTACGACATTAATAATTAGTTTCAAACAGTGCATTTAAGAACGTTTTAAAATGGATAATTGTCGTATTAAAAATGTCTATATCACAAGTAAATTTGTTCGGAGAGTGTCGTGCATAGTTAGTACCTACGTATATATAGAGTGATGTGGCGTTCTATCCTCTCTGCCTACCCTTACGGGGAAACGGCGTGATGGTTTTTTGTTGTTGTTTTAGTAAATTATTTCCAATGAGGTATTATTACAATCAACTCACGGCATATCGCCTCTCCCCCACCCTGACCCCGGGTCACAGTCACGCCCGCGCCTGGCGTGCTGCAACCTCCTACGGCCACCTTGACACCAATATGCACACTAAAATATTACATGCTGTTATCCTGTTATCTTCACTCCGAACTAACATAAGGGCCTCGAGCGCGTAAGGCATCAGCGAATAACCAAAGCAGTGTTTTCGTTATCGTCTGCGTCCTTATTCTGTCACCACTTCGATTCGTAAGTTCGTTCGTATCGTATGCAGCGAGAATGAGAGCGAAATACGATTTTGCTTTTTTTCATTTATTTATTTATTCATATGTACGCCCAATGGGCATTTTTAGGGACATTGTAATGCTGACGATGCTGTACTCCTTGCTAACAACAAAGAGGAACTGCAATTCTTGGTAACAAAGGTCTACGATGTATGCAAGAGAAGCGATTTGCTGATGAATGTCGATAAATCGAATGTGATGGTTTTTGAAAGAAATGAAAGTATGACTAAATGTGAAATCACTGTGAATGGAGTTATACTAAAACAAGTAGAGGAATTTGTGTATTTGGGAAGTATGTTCACTAGGGATGGAATGACTGAGAAAGATATTGAAAGGAGGGTGAGTGCCGGGAACAGAGTGAACGGTGCACTTAAATCGACCTTGGCAAATAAATGCTTGTCACAAGAGGCAAAATTGGCAGTTCACAACGGAGTCCTGGTCCCGTCCCTGATGTATGGGAGCGAAGTATGGAAGCGAAGTATGGACTTGGAAAAACAGGGATGAAAGTAGGCTGAATGCTGTCGAAATGCGATCTCTCAGGCGAATGTGTGGTAAAACTATGTACGATAGATGCACAAATGTTGAGATCCGTACATTATGTAAGGCTGAGACAAGCAATATCGACAAAATCAAGAAAGGAGCTCTGCGCTGGTTTGGACATGTAGAACGAATGGACAGCGAGAGAACGGCTAAGAATATTTACAATGCGAATGTTGATGGATGCAGAAATAGAGGAAGAACGAGAAAGACATGGCATGACCAAATCCAACAAATACTTAAAGATGGACATGTCAAAAGTCGGAATAATCGGCGCGCGTGCATGAGAAGATGTGTGAATGTAGAGGAAGCGAGATCTGTATGCAAAGATAGTGATGTGGCGTTATATCCTCTCTGGGTACGCTTACGGGGAAACGGCGTGATGGTTTATTTGTTGTTGTTGTTTTACAAAGAAAATTCTTATAAAGGAAAATAGAAAGACACAATGGTATTTTGTAGTGGTGGGAGTGGAAGCGGGAGAGAGGTGTAATGAGGAACTTCAGCCCTACGGGAAATTGGGTACAAAAAATGTTTTCTTACGCGCGGTAAACATTAAAGTATTAAATTTTAGCGCAAAGTTTCTTGAAAATGTACGAAAAAAAAATTATTTAAAGGGTTTTATTAAATTTTTATTTTTTT